>NW_019384504.1:324523-341637 GCF_000671375.1 Centruroides sculpturatus | reverse complement strand
AAAAAATTTTACTCGTCATAAAACGATAAATAGTTTGTCAAATTTTTATTCATAAAAATGCAGTTTCAACTGCTTTTTATTTTATAAAATCCGTCTTCTTGCGCCACCAGAGGGCCTTTTAAACAATAAGTAGTCTGTTAGCGTTGGTCGGTAGTAGTCCAAATTCAATATGAACGTTTGTTTCTTGAAAGTTTGATCACCATTTAAATACAGTATTTACTTTTAATATTGCCGATATGTCATCCAAAAGAAAACGTGTTGTATTATCATCAAAAGACGAATTAAAGTATTTGTTTCGATTATCCGGATTTTTCCTTATCCGGACTACCTTCATCCCCAATTAGTCCGGATAATCGAGGTTTTACTGTATTTATATTATATAATAAAATTGCAGTACAGAACTGTGGCTTCCATGCATTTTGCAAAACCTACATTTTTGCTCCCACTGAACTTTTGCTTGCCCACCCATGTAATATACCAAGGCTTTAAAAAAATATTGATAAAATTAGAAAGAGACAAATCATAAGCCTGCCTGAGAAAGAAAACTCAATAACCATTAGACAGGTTGACACACTACACTAAAAACAGCATAACATCAAACTTAATGAAAGGGGTTAGGAAAATTAAAATGCACAAACAGCATAACCATGTATAAGAATGCACTGATGTCCTCAAAGAAAGATTTGGCAGCCAAGTCAAAAAAACTCAAACAGCAGAAGACCTACACTCTACAAAAATAACAAAATAAACTCTTCTGTAGAAATTTTCCATTATTTGTGAACTAGATATCAAACTCACCACACATCTATTGATCTGCTGTTTGATTTGCTCTTCTTGAATGATGTTCAATGTCTACTACTAAGGAGAGATTAAGATAAAAAATTTTTCTTGGAATCGCTCTTCGTTAACAAACTGCAACCAATGTTCTTTATCCTTTTTCAGAACATTGACTGCACGTTTGTAAGCATTTGTTTACAGGGTGCCATCATCTCATGACTTCCCCTACACATTGTTACAATTGTTCTGCATGCCTATTTATATATGCAACATTTAATAACACATTCTTATCATCTGTGTTAATATTTAATTTATTTATGCATTTTTATGTAATAATAGAAGAACAAGCAATAAATTAAGTAATTTGTTGTTATTGTGATCCATTCGTTACCTTTATTTTTCTTAAACACCTTTTAAAAAAAATGTTTAAAAGGAACTTTTTTAAAAAACTAAACATTTTTTAAAAGGCTTTGTTTATTCATGTATTTGTATTCCTTAAGTTTGTATGGAAGAATGAAGATAATTAATGTTTTTGATATCTTTCTTTGTGTTTTAACACACTTCAGATTTTCACATCTTGTTTTATTAGTTCCATAAATTCAGCAACTACAAGAAACTTGACAGTTATAATTGAGGATAACATCTCAAGTAATCTTTAATATCAAGCAGAGTGGTGATTTTTCCTCTTTAGTTACATAAATATGATACCTAAGAAAGCAGTTTGAACAAATATCAAAAATTATCAATTATCAAAATTTATTTGTTGTGTTTTGTCCATTATATTTGTAGAGCATATTACAGAATCTTTCAATGGTGTAAATAATTTCTTGGCTGTTCTGGTGGTAGTTCCATTTTCTTTCTTTAGAACATCATCCCTTCCTTTCCAATACACAGTTTTTGTTTAGCTGTTTTCAAACTTTTTTTTATTTACAAGTACTGTTGTTATAAGATCACAGTTGAACTTCCTGATGTTTTCTGTGATGAGTTTCCTCACTGTTTTACATAGTTCAGTATATTTTATTTTTGATTTTGGATCACTTTGTCTTGAATTCTCAACATTTTTTCATCAATTCTCATGTTTTTTCTGTTAATTTCTTCACTGATTTTTGTTTTCCTCCAGTTATTTTTTTTGCAACTTCTTGTAAGGTTTTGGTTAGTTTTCTGTTCATTTCTGTAACATTTAGATCTTAAATACTATTACTCAAAATTTCTAAGTGGTTATTTATTTGTAATTAAAAATTATTTCGGTGTTCTTGCATACTTGCGATATTAATGGACTACTTTTTGATCTTAATAAGCTTTATCCTTTCAATTTTTGCATTCAATATCAGTTTGAATCTCACCATTCTGTGATCACTGCCTATATTGAAGTTGAGAACTTCACAGTTATGGATTACAAATTTCTTGTTTGATATGTTGTAGACAATTTCACTATTAGTTTCATTTTCACTTCTCCAAGTCCATTTCCTTTGTGGTTTCCTCTTAAAGAAGGAATTCATAATGTACAATTGTTCATATTATAAAAATCCAATAATTTCTCTTCCTCTTTCATTTCTTGTACCATAGTCATAGTTCCCAACCAAGCTTTCTCTGTCTTTCCATTCTTCAATTCTCACATTCAGGTCACTGATGATTATCCTATGATAATGATTTCGTTTCTGATCATCATTCTTATTTTCTCATAGAATCAATATCCTCATCAGAATAGTTAGTTGTTGGTGCATAAACTTGGATAATTTGTACTTTAGTTATCAAACTGTCAAGAGTATAATCTTGCTACTCTGATTAGCTGTCAAACTCAGTAATATAGGCTTTTCCACTTTTTGTGAATGAGAAAACCTACTCCACTAGTTTTACCATTACTTGTTCTGTTAAAGTAGAATACCTGTCTGCTATAGAGTTCAATTTTCTCTTTTTCTTTTCTTCTAGACTTCTGAGATATTCCAGTTAATTCTCTAGTTTTTCTAGCTCTTACAACCAAATTTCTGAAGATAAGGATTGTCTGTTGTATGTAGCCAAAGTCATTATCATATAGAAGCCTGGCCTAATCCCAGAGATTCTTAGCACCCTGTCTTCATGTCTCTCTGGTTGCTGCCATAGGGACAGTCTGATCACTGGGGACTGAGGGTCTTACATTTTTCAGAGAATTTGTGGATGAGGTTAGAGGGAAGTTGGCCATGACCCCCTCTATGCTGGCCAGTATGGGTTGGAGGAGCCTATTTGTGTTCGTTTGCCATGTACTAAACATGGTTAGTGTGAACCGCAGGGGAGGTCAGAGGTCTCCCGGTTTGCGTCATTAGTCAGGATGACAAGTCAGGCGAGAGTTTCTTGGGGTCGACGAGAAGGTGAAGGGCATTTACGAATAAAGGAGTCTACCATTTATAACAAATATAAAACAAGAATTTATTAAAATAAGCAAAATTGACAAAAAGACTACACAAATCTTGTTCTAAAGAAGCCTAACAGCTCGAGAGAGAGTTTTCATGCTTTTCATACCTCTTTGTAGGTTCCGTGACAAGTAAGTCTGTGGGAGCACTTAATTGTCCAATAAAAGGTGGTTTTTAATCCAATCGAGCACAATTGTAAAAAGTTCGCAACTTTGGCAATGATCTGTTATCGACAATTGTAGATTGGAATTTAGCGGGTTTTGTGAATCGGCGCAATGTCGTCAGTCCGGTGTTCGTTAAGAGACTCCCCCGAAAGGGGGTAAGAACTGTCTTTTATAGCTTTTTGTGGGGAATTTCCACCACGTGATCGGATGTTCATGAGCTAAAGGTTATAGTGTCCCAGGGACCTAAAACAAGTGACGAAATTTGGATGCTAACTATAAACTTTTCTGCAAGATGAGCTGCAAGTTCTGCAGAGAACAATAGATGTTGATAGTTATGACCGGAAGGTTTACACATTCCCGGCTAAGATCGTTTTTTTTTTTCTAATTCATTACATAAACGAAAGTAAATTAATTAAAATTTTAGTTAATAAAAGAGCAGGATTTTCGTTAATAAATTCCAAATCTCACATTCAGTAACAGATCATACCACATGAATGTGGATTGAACTTTAAGTCCTTAATCCTAGTCAATTGCTGTAAGGCAGTTAAAGGAGCTTTTCCTGATTAATAAGCAAGCAAGGACTGTTAGCAACCCATTATCTATCTATATATAAAATCAATGAGACTGTTTCAACAGAACCATCTATTCCAAAAGAGTAAGCAGTGTGAGAACTGTTTTGTTGAAACAGTTTCATAGTTCTGCACTCAGATTGGTTCCAGTTCCAAAGCAAAACTGGGTATTCCACTCTACTATATTCACTTGATAGTCACCTGTTAGCATGCATGATTATCCCAATGGTATTAGTCACTTGGTTATTATGTCATGTAATAACTGATTGACTAATACCAAGCCAAAATTTTAAAAATGGTATATTATTTTATAAATACTCTATTTTTAAATCATTAGTCTTGCATTAATAAATAGATCAAAAGTAATTGAAAGACATGATGGTGATGTAAAAATTATCTTAGATCACATTCTATTTTCACACAACAGTCATGCTTAGCCCGTGTACATCGTGTCTAGTGATAACTGATTGATTAATAATATGTTAAGAATTTTAAAATGGGCTATTATTTTATAAATACTCAATATTTTGAAATAAAACTTTCAAAACAGCAAACAGGAGGCAGTGATCTCGAAAGAACTATTAAATGTATGCAAACTCCTCCTAGATTGTTGAGTAGCTTGAGACACCATTCTCTCTTGTAAATCTAGGCAACAAAATGCCAATTGTATAAGTCCAAAACAATTCAATGGATTTATTCAAAATTTAAGACATCCATGGCACTCACTGTGGATACTAAATATGTTAAATTTTATCTCAATAGGTTCATTGGTTGTGGAGATATTAAGGGGCAAAGTTGGCACTTTAACATTGCATGTGTGGCTGAGCTTTACTATAGAGCACTACCACACTATGATGAGATGTTTAAGTGTTTTTTAAGAAGTCTATGATCTTTTCATACATGTGATATGTTTGGAAAAATCATTGAAACCTGGCAATAAATTGTCAGACCTGGCAACATTGTTCCATTTCCACTATCCAGATAGTGGCTAAAATACAAAAAGCTCGCATCCCTAAAAAGGTAACATTTACATTCGGTTCCATCTGACGACGTGTGACGTTCTATCTAATGTGAAGATCATCTACGATCTTCACATTATCCGAACAAAGTGTTTTAGCCATTTGTTTTTGGATTACGTCAGCTTTAACTACTTGTGACTTGGATAAAGCACACTTTTTACAAATAAAATTGAATAATTATCAAAGTATTTTGGTTAAAATAAGTAACAAAGTTAGCATTAGCCAGTTAATTCTAGTTATTTTGATTCACTGACTTTTAACAGGATAAGATTTTATCAATAATAAAAATTTTAATAATAAATAAATACATAGTTTTCATATTTAATTTTTAATGCAGGTAAATTAATTTTTTTTAGTATTATATACTTGTTATATACAGTACTTGTAGTATATCACGATTATCATAAATAGAAGTCAGTTTGAAAAAATTAGCTTTTTAATTTTAAGTATTACAGTAGAATGTTGTGATGTTAGTACAGTAGAACCTCGATTATCCGCCCCCCGATCAACCGACCCCTCGGTTAACCGACCGTCCTAGTCGGCAAATTTCAAATGTCCGCTAGTGATGTGGCGCTACAATATTTGGCTATGTCTTGGCTACTTTAATATTATTTTTACGTGTTTTAGCTGGCAACACTCATTCGACCATGAAAGGGAGCCAGTATTTAAACGAAGCTTAATTTTCTAATTTTTAACGATACAATAGCGACGATTATTATTTTAAAAAATTTTTGTTAGGCTTAACATCGATGAAAATTCAACGCAAAATAGGTTAATAGCGATATACTAATTACATGGGATATAATAATATACTACACTAATAATGGATTTTTTCATACTTTTCGGTTATCCGACCAACCCCAGTCCCCAATTAGGGCGGATAATCGAGGTTCTACTGTACCTCTTTCTGTAGTGATAAATATCGGGATTTTCTAATAACTTAAAAAATTATAAACTGGTTTGAAACTTACATAGTATGTAGTTTCCATATAAGAATTCTGTCATCCTTTCTTAGACTTACAGCCTGTTAAAGTATACAAAAGTCAGAGGTATTCCAGTCGACAGAGATTGCAGTATATCTTGTATAGGATGTAGCTGGCAAATATTGCCATTTTTTTACCATTAATCTCCCCGTTATTTTTGACATATCAACGTAATAATTTGATTTGTCAAAAATAACGGGAGCTAGTAAGGAAAGGTAATAAGACAGTACCCGGGTAACAATGCATATCATATTTATTGTATAGTAGGTATAACACCGCGTCTGTAGTTACACATTATATACCACTCAATCGTGCTCAGTGATGTCGGACAGAATTAAAAGATTGATAAAGAAAGAAGGTAGTTTGTTGCAGGTGTAATTCTAAATGAGGGGAAAACAATGTTTGAAACAATACTTTCTACACCTGTATACCGGTCAGTATTGTTTTTTTAACGACCACTTAGAAGGTGTGCGTATATGCGGGTGCAAGTTATATGCCACTCTGCACATAACTATTGTATTTAGTTTTATAAAATCATTTTAAAAATAGAAAAGGATTTTTTTAACAGAAAATAATTCTAAGATAAAACATCATCGATACATTTTCTTATATTAATCTCAAATAACTTAATCTAAACTTTGTTTTAAAAATAAACTTAATGTGATTAGTCAAGGGAAACAAGGAACGACTCTTTACATTTTTAATCCGAAGGCAAAAGAGAAAATATCCGACATTATTATTATTATTTAATACCGATTTTTGTTAGCGGGTAATTAAGATGTTTAATTTTATTTGTAGGAAACAGATTATTTTACCGATCGGGGAGAATTTAGAGTGGACGAACACGGTTCTCCGACTTTACTTAATTGCCTGATGTATAAATTAAGCTACTTCAGGTTCGGCGAATTACAGGTAAGTTTTTCCAAGTAGCGTACCCCGCGTTTTTTTATGCAGCGAGAGTGTAGCGAAATGACGTCACGAGCAGTATTGGCCAATTAGAAACCAGTTTCAGTGTGTTCGCTGTAAAGCGCTTCTCGAGAGCTGCATAAAAAAACGCGAGGGTACGGATGGCACTGTTAAACGGTTGTAAATCTAATGTATAAATTTGTTGGACTAGCTGGATTACAGAACTCCTTCGGGATTCGATCGGACACGTAACACGGAAATCGGAAACAAAAATTTTCAGTTGGAACATTTGGAGGAAGCTTACACCACAGAACATTGGCTAGTCCGTATCTACAGAGTGAAGAAAGAGAGCAATCGTCCCCGTATCCCCTATACCGAACGCACCATCAAATCGTCTCGCGTGTTTATATCCAAAAAGGTAGAGTTTATGGATATTAGAGTAAAAACAACTGCATCGATTACCAATTTAAACGAATTTTTGTATTTTTTAGACAAATAAGAGGAGGAAAGGAACAATTAAGAGCAGACCTGTGGTGGTGAAAGGAAAACGCGTGTCCAGAAGTACAAAGAACTGAATTTTTATTAAAGATGTGTGATATTCAGACACGAATAATGGCTCCATATCCCATAATGCCTTGTCCACGGGTCTGGTGCTGTGTTTCCTTCATCACGGTGACGAGTGCCTCACATTGATCGCACTTGTCCTGCCACACCGGACTTGTCCGCCGAGTGCAGACCGCACGCCTACGGACAATCAAAGTTCAGCTCAACTTGAGGCATTTTCACTTAGAAAAATTTGTACAGAAAAACTACGTGTTGTTGCAAGTTCAAGAAAAGTGTTGTTTAAAAAAGAATGCATTTGAATAAACAGACGAGCGAGTCACATTTTTACGTAAAGAAAATTTTAAAAAAATTGGAATCACCGACTCCGGGCGTACGGTTAAGTTTTTTTTTGCAGTAAACGGATTATTTGACATTCCACCGCATCATTACTAAATGAGTTTTTAGGATTTTGTCGTCACATTCCATCCAGGTGGGAAAAACAGGTGCGCATTTTTGCACGGTACGGAGGAAGGGAAACACCTCATTTTACGGACACGCATCTAAGCATTTAAATTCTTTATCGCCGCAGGTAAATCTAGATCCTTCTTTATTCTTTTCAAATTGTTAATATTCGATTTTATGTATTTACACAGAATATCCGCAATAAATTGTCCGTTACATTTTCTGTTTAATCAAAATTAAAACCAAGATGGGAGAATTGGGAATCGTCGACGGTCTGTATGGCTATGCATTGTGGTTAAAAGTACTTGGGATTAAAAAATCTTTTAGTAACATATCAGTTCACTCATCAATTGCAATTTGTACAGGAATGGAAATGGAATAAAAAGATGATATATATATATCTGTAAACCACCGAGTCGGGTGTATTTGTCCCGGGGGAGAAAATGACGTTTCTCCAAAAAATATTTTCGGCCAATTTCCAACGCTTAGAGAATCGGGAGTGGCATTTGCCAACTTTACGCCGCGGCAAAAATGCCGTCCGGTCGCGTTCCATTTCCATAGTCCGCGTTAATATAAAGATGAATGTAATTTTATATTTAGTCACATTTTAAGTTGCGTTTATAATTACCATTAAATTTTTTTTTGTCGCTATGGTTTCGTGTTGCGCCAGTCTCTAACAAATGTAGGCTGACCAGTTTTTGTGCCCGAAATGCATTCTACTTTGATCGCGGTTAATTAAAGGCTAATTTTTGTAAAAATTTAGTCTATTTTGCTCCAGTCATTCCCCGATGCGATAAGCCCTCCAACATAGCCATATTTTTTTCAGGCTAATTAATTTAATCTTAATAATAGGTTGTTAAGACCCAACACACAACCATAGTGACGAAAGAAAAAAAATTAAAAATATAATGGTAATTAGTCACATTTTAAGTTGAATGTAATTTTATATTTAGTCACATTTTAAGTTGCGTTTATAATTACCATTAAATTTTTTTTGTCGCTATGGTTTCGTGTTGCGCCAGTCTCTAACAAATGTAGGCTGACCAGTTTTTGTGCCCGAAATGCATTCTACTTTGATCGCGGTTAATTAAAGGCTAATTTTTGTAAAAATTTAGTCTATTTTGCTCCAGTCATTCCCCGATGCGATAAGCCCTCCAACATAGCCATATTTTTTTAGGCTAATTAATTTAATCTTAATAATAGGTTGTTAAGACCCAACACACAACCATAGTGACGAAAGAAAAAAAAATTAAAAATATAATGGTAATTAGTCACATTTTAAGTTGAATGTAATTTTATATTTATAAATACATCTTTATATTAACGCAGTTATGTTACGAGTAATAGAAAGTCTGGCAGGAAGATACGTATAGTACCTTTCCTACCAGCAAAATTAAATCATTACGAACGGCTGTCGATAAAATATCGCCACGAATAAATCCACTCGTCAAATAATTACGAGCATCGAGTGATTTGTATGCCTTCGTCCGATCCAGTGTGACGGCGTTAGTTGTTAAAACGTAATAATTACGTTCTTTAGTTGGCCACGCGGTTAAATCGTTGGAAAAAAAATCCGTTGGTTTCATTTCGTGTGAATCCCATCCGATAAAATAAGTTTTCTCTTTACATTTTATCAAATTATTACGTTTCAAATCGGCTGCGAAGCGAGGTAAAATCTCTTTCTTTCGCGTTGACGTAATAGTGATGGAGCCAGGTAACGCGAAATCGGCAACCAATATGGCGGACGATTGTTTTGTCGGGCGGAGCGACGACGTTATATCGCGTGACTGCACCCCCTCTATAGTAACATTGTCTACCTAGTTGCCCTTTTATAGCTCGAGTGTTTTAATCGTTATCGACCACTCGCGTACCACCCGTTGAAAATTTTGCTACGCCGGTATTCCCCCAAGATGGCCGGTGGGGTAATCGGCCTCCCCGCGCGAGTAATAATGCCACTGTTTTAGAAATCGGTGGATAAACGACGCGACGAGACTAGCGAAGACTGGATAATCCGAATGGAAGTGATACCGTTACCGTACATTCATTTCTTTGCCGCGGATAGATACTAGACTGACATAATCGTACGGACTAGCCGTCGATGTAACGCAACTTATCGTAAGCTAGAATTGACCCGGAATTAACGAGTGAACGGGTCTGCGTTTCTCGGACGCCGGATCCGACGGCGGAAGCGACGTCATTTCGACGTAGTTCTCGATCCGATTTCGGAAGTAGCCAATTTCCAACTAGTTTTATCTTATAAACTTGGTTGGCGCTATCGTTATTAAATGGGGGAAAACAATTAGGAAAATAGCTAAAGTTCGTTACCGTATTTTGTGGGTAATAAAAATGTTTCTTCCTTTATTCGGTGTTTTGTTACGGAAATGCTATATTGCGCACGCGTGGTTCCCGAGATACGTTTGATTATGGAAATTAGTTTTACGCAGGCACGTTTGAGGTTAAGTTTAGGAATTGTGGGAAATGAAAATGAAACGCATTTCAATTGCTCGGAAAAGACCGGCCAGGTAGGAATCTTACACTTCCAAGGATTTTCGGTTTTTATGTTTATTAATTTAATACGTAAATTTGCGTAAAGACGTTTCACTTTAGCAAAATGCGCTTTTCGGATTCCTTTTTGTCGATAAGGTTTAGTTCGGCCCGTTCCAGAAATTTCTACCGCGGAAACGGGAGAACCGCTTTGGAATCGTCTTAAACGGAAATTTCGGTACAATCGTAGACGGCAATCTTAACGCGCCGTACGGCGTGTCTCTGGGAGCAAAAAAGGAACCGTACCCGTAAATCGGCCTACTTCCGGGCGCTCCGCAAAAAAAATGGCATATAGACGCGGGAGCCCGGGTACCAACCGGAGCGTGGAGAACGGGCGGTAGTACCGTCGGAGGTAACGATCGTTTTCTGTCATTGGAAATTAACGCATTTATTTGTTAAAGGCGCCGGTGGCCCTGCCTATAATATAACGCGCTGGCCGGCCTGGGGTTCCGCGTTTGAAGACAATACCTTCAAAAAGTGAATATTTTTATTTATTAATTTTGTATTTGTGGATGAGATTGGCAATTATCAGTTTCGACCAAATTCTTTAGGTTAAAACCGCGCGAATGGTGGCGTTGGGAGACGGCCGGCGGTACGACTCGAATTAAAAACGCCGAAAAGTGAAGAAAGAAAAACTGCGGAATTTTTATAGTAAAACGTCGCCGTTAAATGTGTTTTCGTTTCGAAGAAATAGTATTTGCGTCGGGCGTTTTCTATAAATTTAAGTTAGTAAAAGTCGTACGATACGAAAGTATTTGATTTAAGTAAGTGGAGCCTCCGATTACATTGTTTAAACAGAAAAGCGGTTAATGTTCAGGGTCGTAGACTGTCGTGGTGGCTCTTCCTGTTTTAGCCTCGAAACCAGACCGCTTTGGAGACGACGTGTCACGTGACGACGCGAGCGAACGGGTAAAACCGACGCGCGGGTTAACGTCCATATACGTAGACTCATGGCGGCTCATCTCTGATTTCGCAAAAAGAAAAGGAAACAGTGGGGACGCACGTTCTAACCTAACCTAACCTAACCTATTCTAATAATTTAATCGGTAATAATTGTGGTAATTTATTAGAATAGGTTAGGTTAGAACGTGCGTCCCCACTGTTTCCTTTCGTTTGCTGGAATCAGCGGTGAGCCGCCAGCGCTGCCGCGGCGCAGCAGCCGCCGCCGTTCGCTCGCGTCGTCACGTGACACGTCGTCTCCAAAGCGGTCTGGTTTCGAGGCTAAAACAGGAAGAGCCGCCATGACAGTCTACGACCCTGAACATTAACCAGAAAAGCTTTTAATTGTGTTAAATGGAGTAGCCGAGAAGCGTGTTAGGAAGTTAAACGGAAGGCTTTATTCCGTCGGAAATTTACTTCACTCGATTTCGGGTAACGAACCGTATAGCGAACGATGATTTCTATACGTTTCGGTAATGGAAATTGGAACTTAAAAGCTGATTTAGAATTTTCAACTAGATGTTGAAGAGGGAATTTAAGTCGCGCTGGATAAATAACCATCGTAAATATCGGATAATCGAATAAATTATTTTAAACAGAAAATACCGGCGTTTTTATTGGAGTTTCACGAAACGACATTTCTTTGCTTGCTCGGTATTTACGGTTTTAACATTCATTTTATGAGAGAAGTTATTTGGTCAAAAATAGCCACGCTTAAGCGCTAATTTTCGTCGTAACCGATTTGGTTTTTCCAACAAACCGAACGCCGGTCGGAGACGGTATTAATTAATTGCGTATTTAATTAATGCGGTACCGTTAATTAGTCGGGCGATTACGTCCCGGGCGTTAATAGCTATTCTTTCCGTCGCCCGCTGATTTATTTCGGATAATCGGGATATTTTAAAACTGAAGCGGGCGGTACTTTATACCGTGCGTAAATGAAACCGGTTGTAGGTGGAGGTAAAGTTATAATTAAAACGTTCTAACGAAACAAAAAAGATGGTTTGCCGACATCTTAGTTTGGCGCCGCGGGAATCGTTTACGTAACTAATTTCAAACGATTTATATTTCGGGCCGACCGGAAGGATTTCCCGAATTGTCCGAATTAGTGCGTAAGAAACGTGTAAAACGGTGGTCGGTATTTCACCTCAAACTCGTTTATTGGAGCGAATGATTCCCATCGTGCTGGAGTCCTACCAAACGATTTAATTTTGCAGAAATCGACATCGACACCTTTATCGGAATTTTTTCTTCTCGCACCGGACGATACATTTTTCGGTTAAATATTCAAAGAATACCGTTTACCGGTTGTACCGAATAACTACGAATCGTTGTAAGACTATTCCAAGACTTCCTTTACTAAGCCATCTAACTTCGGAATGTAACGATATTCGTCAGTGAGTTTACGAATAATCTGCTCCGAAATTGTCTGGCTCGAATAAAATTTAAAATTTTTAGAACAACTTTCACGACAAGTTCGTAACGCGACACTTTTGTACGTAATGCCCGTTGATGGTGCGCCGATAATGAAAAGGTTTGGAAACGGCATCGTTCTTACGTAATATGACGAAGCCGACGCTAGAACCAATGGCGGCAGATGCTCCGTCGGTTACGGACACAAGTTTTTGAAGGATCGGATTAATTTCCTTAATGTAGTTTTTAATAATCTCGGTATATGTCCTTTCCACGTGTATTTCCTTGTAATGGCAAAACCGAGAGTATATCTTCTTTTACCGAGCGATGGTTAAAGATCATCCTTATAAAAATATTTATTTGAGCGATATGGCAGGAGTCTGTCGATTTATCACATTGCAAACTTTAGAAAAATGCGTTTTTTTAAAATCTTTTTTTCTTTGTAATTCGATGTTTTCAGACATCGCTTCTATTCTACCAGTGAGGGAATTTCTTGATAATCGAACGTCTTCGATAGCTCATATAATTTCTTTCTTGTTTTTAACTTCTCGAAACTCAAGGACAATATACTACAAGGATAGCCAGATCCCTATTCTACAATGTTAGCCAGGAATGGCAAGTTAGTGACGTCAGCACGAGTCCTGACGTCAGCACGAGTCCTGACCTCTCTGTTTACATAGAGCAGGGTGTGCACGTGTTTAGTTTTCGCTTTTAATATTCGTCCAATTTTGTGATTAACGATGTGATTTATTTTAATATTTCTGTAATTGTTTTATTTGACTAACTTTTTTATAAGGTAAGATGATTTAAATATAAGTCATTAAATATTTAAAGCTATATTTTGATGTTAGGTGAAGAACAAAATGCCGAGTACTAGGTGTGCTGTGTATGGTTGCAATAATAACCTTCTTATTGTAAATTGGAAGCAACCTGTTTACATCGGGTTTGATCAAAAAATGACAAGAGAAATACTTTTAAAATTAATAGCAGAACTTTATTTAGTATCGTATAATGTAGTAGCTCGCGTCAGTGACTGTAGTTGCAGTAACATAAGTTTATGGAAAGAATTGAATGTGAATATCAATGAAACGTTTATTATGAATCAATTATTATTATCAATGAAGCGTATATTAGAGATATAAATATGTGGTTCGACATTTTTAATAGCTATGCACCAAAAGGTTCTGTTCCAAGCAAAAGTGGATATGGTGTAAACTTGGAATTACAAGAACAACATTTAAATAAAACGATAAAAATAATCTTAACAATGAGAGCGAGTGGAAAAAATGCTCTCCAAATTTTCCAGAAAGGAATGATAATCTCAATGAAATCGCTAATTGGTCTTTTTCGAGATATGAAATCGACTTTTGACATAAAATACATCTGCACTCACAATTTAAAGCAAGATTGTCTGGAAAACTTTTTTTTTCAAATTAGAAGCCGGGGTCCTAATGAACATCCAAGCCCATTAAATGCTATTTATAGGATTAGATTGATTATTTTAGGTAAGAATCCTGGTATTTTAGAGTCAAAAGTAAATACTATAGATCAGTGGTTCCCAATTAGTGGTACGCGTACCCCTGGGGGTACGCGAAATTGCGTGAAGGGGTACGCGCGGCGATCTAAAATCGATCGATTTAAAATTTAAATGCATGAGATGAAGCAATCAAAAAATAACACAGGTCCGCAAAAAAATTTTTTTCAGCTGCATGGAATATTTTTGCTGAATTATATGTTTTAAAGATCACAGATTCTAAAAATAACTTCCATTACATCTCATCATGTAAAGGTTTTTGCAAAATAAAAACAAGTTTTTGATAAAGACTCTTATAATATATTTAGTTCATTGTAATAAATATTTTCTTACAACTAATCAACAGATTGTTTCTGATATTTATACACAATTTTAGGTCTACTCTTTTTTTTATGAAACATTTTCTTCTTCCTTTTGATGCTTCTCCAAATTCGTTTCCAATTTCCTTCTCTGGTTTCTCGATTGAACATCCAACAGTAGTCAGCTAACATATTGACATCCCATTTTCGTTTTCATGTCTCTCGATATCATGGACATCCTGGTGAAATCTTTCACCCTGTTCTTCATTGTAGGCTCCCAAGTTTTCGGGAAAATAGTCAATATGGGAGTGTAAGAAATGAACTTTTAAGCTCATCTCGCATTCTCGAGCTTCATACGCTGCTGCCAGCATGCGTTGTACAATGNGATATCACGGACATCCTGGTGAAATCTTTCACCCTGTTCTTCATTGTAGGCTCCCAAGTTTTCGGGAAAATAGTCAATATGGGAGTGTAAGAAATGAACTTTTAAGCTCATCTCGCATTCTCGAGCTTCATACGCTGCTGCCAGCATGCGTTGTACAATGGTTTTGTAGTCAGGTCCTTAGTATTCCCCAAAAACTTATGCACTACATTCTTGAAAGAGTCCCACGCTTCCTTTCCCTTTTCTCCCATTGTTTCCAGAAATCTGCTTTGTCTCGATCTCCAAGTTTCAATTTGAAATACGCAAATTAAACTTTATTCACAAACTCAATGTTTCTTTGTTGACTTTTCACTGTGTATTCACCACAAACATAACAGAAGCTTTCGGGAGAAATTACGCAACCTCTGCCAGCCATATTCCAGAAATAAAAATACAAGCACAGTAGCGTTCGAATGCTGGATATAAACTGAGTGTGACATTAGATGGCCAGCGAGATACTGAACTTATTTAGCTTGTTGAAACACGATCTAATCCAACAGCGGGTTGTTTATATTTATTCCTAGTATCCCAGATAACATGTCGAAACACGCTCAATCTCACCAATAATATTACTCACTATCGTCTTTTAACCCGTTTCTATATGATCACGAAACCTTCCTCCAAACGCTAAAACTACTTAACCCACCTCCCCCTACCACTACTCGCTTCAACCATTAACATTTTTATTTATTTATTACCAAGTTCAGCTATAATTGATAGAATTAATGTGAGAAGTCATCGTTTTAAGGCTATTTTTTAAATAAGAAAAAAAATTAGTAAATTTTAAGTTAACTAGGAATTTTATGCTAAATACAAACAAAAACTTTGAGTGTAACAAAAAAATTGACGAGATGGAATTTTTTTTGGTATTTTTTTCGTTTTTATCAAGTTGAAATCTGTAAGAAAATGTATAAAAATCCTATGGAGTTTTTTACTTGCAGACCTGTGTAATGGGTGGACCATAAAAAATTCGGCAATTTACAACACGATGTCGAATGCGCAAATTCGTTTATTTATAACTAAAAATATTCTCGAAATGTCATCAAAAAATGCATTCTGGCGATACCTAAATGAAATTCTTATGCAAGAAACAAAAATTGTTCAACTAACACAATTTGTGTTAATTGTACAATTATAATTCTTATCGTGTCAGCGAAGCGGCAATAAAATATTTACTACCATTTTGCGCAACGTACTTCTGCGAGAGCGGATTTTCGGCTGTGACAAACATGAATCGTCACCGACTTCGACTCGAAGATGACTCGAGACTGAAGATGACCAAAAAGCAACCAGATTTTACAAAGTTGCGCAAAGAAAATCGTGCACATTTGTCGCATTTAAATTAAATAACCTTGTGTTATTTTCATTATTATTAGAATTGTATTTTAAAGGTAATAAATGTAAAAAACTTATTCTATCACTAGCTGTCTACCCACGGCTTCGCCCGCATTATATCGAATTTTCTCGTGGGAGTAAAATATTTTCTCGCATAAAATGTAGCCTATGTCCATCTCCAACGTGTAAGCTATCTCCGTGCCATATTTTATTAAAACCTGTTCGGCGGTTTAGATGTGAGAAGGTAATAGACAGACAGACAGAATTATCTTCGAATGTATAATATTAGTATGGATTAATATAAATTTCTGTTATAAGGGGTACGCGAATTTGAGCTTTTTCTTGAAGTGGTACGCAGGAAAAAGTAATTGGGAACCACTGTTATAGATCAAAGACAAGAAGAATATATTATACCCAAAGTTTTAGAGAAAGCACACGTAGAAGTATCGAGTGAAAATACAGACCAATATACTAAATGTAAAACTACTTTTTCTTCAAATAAATCTTCAGGAAACTCTACACGCAATCCAGCCTTTAATACAATCTCTGAAGAAACTTCTCACGATGCTCTCGAGTATATAGCAGGATATCTTGCCTATAAATATAAAGAAAAATACCCAAACTTGGGTAATTCCACTAGCAAAATTAAAAATCATCACAACTATAGCATTCCGTCATGGGTGCAACATTTATCTTATGGAGGGCTTATTAAACCTACTGATGAATGGCTAGCAAAAATTACAGAGTGGAATAAATATTTCGAAATATATCACGGTGAATCGTATAAAAAAGGCCCCGGAGTTGTACAGAATTTGTCAG
>NW_019384504.1:297823-319814 GCF_000671375.1 Centruroides sculpturatus | reverse complement strand
TAAATAAATAGATGTTATATGTTTTTATCAAAGCAAGAATTGGCATTTAGAGGGCATATGGAATATATTGGATCTAATAACAGAGGTAATTATAATGAACTTGTTTATTAAGTACGTCAGATAAATAATCTATTAAAAATACATTTAAAGAAAGAATTAACTGATTGCCCCTGAATGTCGGCTTCTTATAGAAACACAGCTTCCCTATCATCAAATGTCACGGCACGCCCCAGTTTGCAGTATAGGAAATCTTCGTTAATTGGAACTCGCGATTATTTTGTCCCTTGAATTTCGAAATAATCGGAATGTCCCAATTTTTTAATACGCCATCTATTGGTAAAAGTAGGAACCTACGACTGGCCACCACGCTTGCCACGTCAACGAAATTCGCTTCGCCGCATCGTTCGCTCTCTTCGCGTCCAGTGTCAATCGCGCTTAACTCCTTCGTTCGCTGCCTTCTTCAAAAATTTCCCATTTCACCAATCCTCCCTTCGCCGCGGCGAAGGGAGAATTGGTCGTCGCGGGAGGAAATAGAAACGGCGCTCCGTTTCTATTTCCTCCCGCGACGACCTCCAGCTAAGTATTATATTTAATTAAATAACACGACCGAATAATCGGGAGTCGCGGCCGTCACTCTCCGACACGTAAGAGTCGCCGATTTTCGGGAATGGATTCTCGAAGTTATTCGGATTATCTGGTTCGAAAGGAAATTGTTTTCTTGGGTAACGAGCAATTTCGAGATTTTTTGTAATGCCGTTGCCGAAATATAAGCGATCGAAAAGTGGAAAAATCGCCAAAAAAGCTAAATTAAGTAAAAAAATTAAGCCGAGTTAAAATTGATGGTAATTTAGAGGATGGTCAAAATTTTTCTTTGGTAAAGACGAGCTTAGCTTGGCACTTGGAAGCGGTAATGGCGAGGTTTTTATCTATATTATTGTTTTCTACATTTCGCCTCCTACACCTTTATCCCCGGGGCCGACACTCGCCACTCTTCCCCAATTTTCCCCTCGCTCGCCGCCTTACTGTCCGCGCAACTTCCAGCATTACCCGCGTAGGTTCGACCCGGGGACGGTCCGCGCTGCACCAAACGCCTATCCACTCGATTTGCCACTGCCATAGGTACACCATTAGGAATACCTTAATAAATATAGGCGGCAATTTTGAAGGGATGCGGCTGGCCTCGCGCACCACGACAACTCATTCTGACAAGTACAATGTACCATCGTTTACTTTCATAATATATATATATATCGACGCTCTACTGTAGTTGTATAATATAGTTCCAGTTAAGGCTAATTGTATGGATAGTTCTTTTGTGACGTCTCGTTTCTTTGTAGTCTTCGGTTGTTTCGTCTATCTTCCGTTCTTCGTGTTATCTTTTGTTTTCTTATATATGTTCGTAGGTCTTTTGTCATTGCACGATAAGAACAACCAGAAAGTTTAAAACTTTCTGGTTGTTCTTATCGTAACATTGCGTACGGCCCGTTATCTGGGTTAAAATAAAAATAAAATTGAATTAATTTCTGAGAGAAAAATCCCATCATTTTTCTTCTTACATCGTCCGTACAAGTCGTGGGGTGCAGAAACCGAAAACGAGGTAGGAGCTAACGCGCCAGCGCCGGAACGAGATTTTCTGCTACCCTGCCAGGTTCTGGTTCTTCCTGGCGCACAGTTTGGCTTTGGACAGAGCGATACGGCTGCAGCCCGACTCGGGTCCGTTCTAATATCGATTCTATTTAAGCTGCGGTTAGTCGGCACCCGCGTTTTAGACCGCCCGGAGCCGCCACTAAATATAATTAAAATTCCGTGTTCTTGACGTAAAAAGTTTTAAATGTATATTTAAATGCTGCACGTAATTTGAAATGTCTAAGACGGTTGTTACGCTCGTCTCGACCCTTACATCGTCGACGGTTCCGATCACATTCGGGCCTTTTGTCTCGCATTAATAGTATTTATAATAGACACGGACCCGCTGGTTCGAAGATACATTCGTAACGTATTATTACAGTAGAGCGTCGTTTATCCGAAAGCATTCCAGTCGGCAAATTTAAATTTTCGCCAGTGCTGTGGCGCTGCAATCTTCGGCTATTTCTCGGGCTATTCAAATATTTTACGTTTTTGATACTAAATTAACATCTGAAGTATAATTTTTTATTGTTTTTATATTTTTCAATAAATTTATTTTGCTTGTACAAAATAAAAAAATAATTTTTAACGATACAATAGTCTTCGTTAGGCTTAACATCGACGAAAATTCAACGCGAAGCGACACGCAACGGAGAGAAATTTCAACATGGGATAAATTAATATATTTTTTCGTACATGATTCGTTATCCGAACCACCCCAGTCCCCAATTGATTCGGATAAACGACGCTCTACTGTATTATTAATCTGTTAAATCTTTAATAAAATGCAATAAAAGGTCATCCGGCAATCGTGCAAAATAGTCGAATTTATTTTAAGCGGAAAATTATTTTCGTCGACAGACAGTTGAACGCTAGCTGGTATGCTTTTGCGTCCCCTGGATGTGTTTAGAGGTCGCTAACAACGCTCTCGTCTAGTATTAGTACAGTTTTTGTATTTGAAGTGTGACTGGGGTCTCCCGACAGGTAGTGAGAGGTGTTAAAGGCATTCGGTAATTTTGGCCATGTTTTGTTTGTCCATTGGGTGAGCGCGAAGAATTTTGTTCCAGACAACGCTGAATTTAGTACACTTATCGACATGGTGTGGTTGTGTCGATCAGATCAGGGCAGTAACCGCACTTATCATTACTTTCGATTTTCTGGGCGTGAAGGAAGTGGTTAGTGAGTAGAGTTAGATATGGTGCGGTTCCCGATCGCCGTATCAACGTACTAACGTTGATACGGCGATCGGGAATGGTAGGTATGCTAGTATGTGGGATGACGTTAAGCCAAGGATAGTTAATGTGGTGAAGGTAGTGAAGCCAGATGTCTTCCGTGTTACGTTGGTGATCGGAATTAATAATGAGGAGATCTTCGGGAGTTATGAAGTTGGTGTTGACTGTGTTCGGAGGGTTGCTTTTCGCCGGGGCGTCCACTTTCTCGTCGATGTCGATGTGGGCAGGAGTCCGGACAGTGTATGTGTTGGTCGTTGCTATAATTGAATGTGGAGTTTATTATGGATGCTGCGGATGATAGTAGGGGATTTGTCGTTATAGTTATTTAAGGCAGAGAGTATGGACTTAGAATCGGTAGTGTAAGTGATGGCCTGCAAGATGGCATAGCCCTCGGCAGTGAAAATGATGGAGTAGGGATGGAGCATGTAGTGAGCCGTAACGTCGTGGGTGTTGTCGATATAAGTGACGGTGACGGTGTTGATTTTTGGAACCGTCGGTGGGCCGGGATAGTAAGATCGGTGTGATGGTCAAGACGGGTAGACGAATGATACCGGATGCTGTTGCTGGGTTTTGTGGTGTTGAAAATCGCAATCATTGATGGGTATGTGATGATGCGTGTGAAGGAGCTCGCGATGAAGGTGTAGTCTGTCTGGGTGGATGGGGATATTATGGCAAAAGTTCCAGTTACGGGTCAATTGTATTAAAGTGATTTTAACAAGGATGGCGTCGGTGGCATTGTGTATGCATTGTAATATCTCGGTCGGAATTTGCTTTTTTGAGGTAATTGCTGTACTGTTTAATGATTTTTTTTAAAGCAGAGCGTGATTGTAGTTCTGCTGGCTGTACAGAGGGTAACGATATTGTTGGTAGTGAAAGGAAAACCCACACATAATTTGAGATATTGAACCTGGATGGAGTCGAGGGCTTTGATTTGGGTGGTAGTGAGGGGGCAATACTAGAAATTGTGTAGGATATGACACTGTCAATGATGCTGCAGCTATTGTAATGAAATCTTTGGGAGAGCCATCGTGTTTCTTATTGCAAAAAATTTTGAAGATATTTAGAAGACGTTTACATTTGTTGCGGAGGTAATGTATGTTGTCAGTCCACATTAAGGTGGTAGTGGCGTATATCTTGAGAATTTTGATTTTGCGGATGACTGGAAGGGTTTGGCCGTGTAGTGTGGTTCTGAGTATACTGGGAATTATAGGGAATGGGAAGATGGCTCATTTCTAGAGTTGACAGGTAATTTCATTGTGGTCGGCCCAGTCGGTGAAGGATTAGAGAAAGTGGTTAGTATGTGAAAATCACTAAGGGTATTTGCGTGAATGACTGCTGTGATTTCGTCAGCATAAATGTAGATGAGTGTGTGGATTTTTGAGTAGGAAAACGTTGTGCATGAATATTTCAAATATGAATGATGAGATGACACTGCCTTGTCAGATACCTTTACAAAAGGTGTGTTCGGTGGCCATGTGGCCCCTCTATTTGACGATAACGAGTCTGTTTGTGAGAAAATCCTGAAGCCAGAGGAGTTTCCTTTAAGACCTTTCTGGATAGCTTTGCAGAGGAGATGGTGATGTTTGACAGAGTCATAGGCGTGACAAATATCAAGAGTGATGATAGTAAAGCATTATTGTGGAGGGTTAGAATGCAAGTCTTTAGGTGGGTAAGGTCCCTAGTATCTTTACCAGGAATGCCACCTAGATGTTTAGGGTTAAACCAGTTGTTGGCAGTGGCTAAGTGAGTCCAATGTTGAAGGATCATTCTCTCTAGGGCTTCTGAGATAGTTGACGCAAGGATGATGGGGCAATGGTTGATGATGTTGGATCTTTTTTGGGGTTTTTTCATAGTAATCAGTATTTTGCCAGTGGTCCAGATATGATTAAGGATAAGTCAGAAGGTGATATTTGATTTGCTGATTAAAGTTATGGAGAGCAGGCATGGGTATGCTGTCTGTGCCAGGGGTGGTATTTCTCACATTTTTGATGGCTGCATTTAACTCCTTTACCATGTAAGGTTTCTTGTAATTGGTCTGAGCATGTGGCGAGTGTATGTCTATGGTGATCTCAGTGGAGTGAGGGGTAAAATAGTAAACAAAAGCTTCCAGTTGGGTGTAGGGATCTGTAATGGTGTTGCTGTTGATTTTAAGAATGAGATGGTCCTTAGGGGTGATGTCAGTTTTGCAAAGCTGATGGAGAATTTTCCAGTTACTATTTTTATAGTGGGGGTATTTCCAGTAGTCACACTTGCTTTCTAAGATTGTATGTTGTAACTTGGTTTTAGCATGTTTGTATGTGATCCCAGTTCTCTGCATTGATATGTTTGATGAATTTATAGTATGTGTGGCATTTGTGGGCAAGTTTATTCCTGCACTCACTGTTCCACCATGGCGGGGGTAGTTTGATTTTTGTGAAAGTTTGTGGTGTGGTGAGTTGCTGAGTAGAGTTTGTACTGAATAATGAGATCATCATAAGTCCAGTTGTGCACAATCCATGATTGAATGTTTTGGAATTTGTGGGCTTTGTGGTGTTAGTGGGAGATGGATTGGAGGTGTTGTGCCTACCATTAATATTGGGGATGTCAATGTCAATCTTGTGGTACCTACTACCATGACTGAAGAGCAGGGGTGTCCAGTATGTATGTGTGGCAATGGAGTCTGAAGCACAGGTCAGATCAATTGCTGTGTTGTTGTTGAAATTGTAGTAGATGGATTAGACATCATTAAGTAATAATGGAGAAAGTAATCAGGTGAGAGATTCTGCAGCCTCTAGTATCCATAGTATTGTTGCCCCACATCATGGTGGACATTGAAGTCCACACATATGATGGAGGGGTTGTGGGCTGTGTGTGTGAATATGTAGTCAGGATGGGTTATGTTGCTGGCAGAGGTTTGGGACAGAAAGCAGAAGTTTATGATACAGATTAGGGTAGGCATGTAGATAGTTATGATGATCCATTCAGGATTGCCAGGAAGGATGGGCTGTTTAGTATTAACAAGTATGCACAGGATGCTGTTTTTGATGTAAGTTATGAGACCACCACCTTTGCTTTGGTAGTGTGTGTAGTAAGCAATATAACCAGGTAAGTCTATTGTGTGTGTGGGTTGTAACCAGGGTTCCTAAATGGCGATGACATCAGTTTTTCCAAGTTCCCTCTGTTTTGATTTCAGTGATCTTGTTCCCGAGATTAGTAGCATTTTATTGTAGTAGTTCCATATTTGTTTGGATGGAATTTTTGAGTGGTGTGGGCAGTTAATGATGATGTGGAGAATTGAGGGTATTGGACAAGCTGTATTGGTTGGGTTCTAGCTTGTTAGGTTTAGTTTTGGATTTTTTCCTTTGTGGACACTTTGTCTTTTAATTTGTTTGAATTTTCTTTCTCTTCATTTCATGGTAAGTGGGTTTCCTGATTGATACGTATGTTTTGTTGGGCAGAGGTGCTAGTAGTTTGTGAGTAACAGTCTTGCTGGGTGTATCACTAGCAGTATTGTCTGAGGAAGATGTTTTTGCACTTGCAAGAAGCATGGGAAGGGAGGTTTGAGCATTTTTCTAGCCTGTGTTGGGCACTTGGAGCATACATGGCATCCTTCATAAGATCTTCAAGTATATTGATCACGTAGTAGAGGATTTGATTTTGTTTAGTGATAGCAGTTTGGATGGTGGTAAGCTGGGATAGAGTATCAGTGTGGTCTATCTGCAGGTTATTGTTTGGTTGGTGGTTTGGTCGTAGACTGTCTTGTTTTCGGCCATTCTGTTGTACCATTTCACTGAACATAGGTTGTGATTTATGAGTGTTTATAGTATGGGTTTGTGCTGCTTGTCTGGAGTAGTTATATCGTTTTTGATAACAGATAATTGGTTGTTTGAAGTGGTAAGTCAGACAGTTGGGGGAAGTGTATACATAATTTCCAGAACAGTTAACAGTGAGGCAGGACATGCACAGATTGCACAACCAGCACAGATGACACAACTAGCTTTGCTTCTGCAGAGTTGTTTAGTATGACCAAGACCACCATAGTTATGACATATTCTCAGTTGGTCTTTGTACTCTTTAGTATGGTATGCTGTCAATTAAAGTTGGATGTACATAGGCACACTATCCATTGCCAGGTCAATTTTGATTATTCCAGTCAGTAATCATAGACCCGGTAGCCAAAAACTACCAGGTCTATGATTACTGATATATATCCATCATTCACCAGTGCCACACAATCGCCCTTGACGGATATATCCATCAGTCACTGCTGAGTGGTTAAGCAAATATTTTATTTTCCAGAGATCCATATGGAGAGAAAGAGAGAGACAGAGTTTAAGTTTTGGTAATCTTTATTCTAGACAATTCTCTTTTTTTCCAGTTAAATTATGCACATGTGAAAATGAGTGGTCTAATTGGCCCAAAATATTTACAAAATGTACAGTGGGAAATGATGTATAGCGTTCTCATTCTTCCTCCTCGTTTTCTCGTCCATTTTCTCCCCACACAAAGTGATAGTTCTTTTCCATTCTTCTCTGTCTTTCCATTTCTTGCACTGCTTCCTGGTTGCCCGTCTGAAAAGATTCTGCCATAAATACTTTCACACTCTTAAACTGCCACCAGCCCCCCTGCCCCCGCAAGTATAAAAAAATCTACCACTTCTGGGGTGGAGGGGTGGGCTTCCTGAGCAGGAGGAAGATAATCCCTTTCCTGCATTTGGACCATCTCCCAGTTTAAGGTTTCCACACGAAAAATTATAACGCTTGGCCCCCGCCCAAAGTCCCCCCTGAAATGCTAAAGCTAAAAAGTCATCATGGGGTCCTCTGGAAATTGTGTGAAAATCTCCACATTCCATGATAAGGTAAAGTTGGGCGTTTACATTAAATTGTGCCATTGTCTCGTAAATAAAAAAAAAAAAACCAGAAGGGTGCATTCGTTGTAGTTTGGAGAAAAAGGGAAAAAGCCCCATTTTTTTTTAATGTGGCAACATACGGCCAGTGTTACTGGGAATTTGTAGCCGTGCAGCCACCTGTCAAATTTGGCTGAATTAAATACCATAGGTTCCGATATAATAGGGAGTTAATATCGCATGCAGTACTGTTGGATGGCTACGGGTAACAGAAGCAGAGAAACGATGTACTTTTGATCACTTTCAGGATGTCATCGTGTGATTAGGTGGTGCGTTGTTGTCCTGAGATGATGTAATTTTTCGACAAATGTGGTATCTTTTGAAACTTTTGAGTTATCTCCATGCCAAGTAACATGGCATGTGGTTGGACAATCTCCACCAGGTGCATCTGGTGACATAAACACAGATTTCCATGTCCAACTCTATTTTTGTAAAAACGTATGCAGCACATTTCCCTACTTGCCTCGCTATTACTCCAGAGTAAATGTTTGTTTTTGTGTATTTTCTGATGGCGCCATTGGGAGAGAAACTCCTGAAAGATTTCTTAACCTGCTTGCCAAATTTTGGCAGTAATTAGTCCTGTCCTCTACCCAGCGATGGCAGCTTACTGTTCCAGGAGAACCGGATTGGGCCCTGTTCCTGGCCACCTAGCCGCAGGCTTGCTAAAAGACACCCTCTTAGTGCCTGCAGGACAGAGAGTTAAAAATAAAAGTCGTTCCCTGGTCATAAATACAGCAAACTGGTGTCGTAATACCCTACATAAGATGCAAAATGCTATGGAAGAAAATCCCTCAAAAATTTCCAATAAAAATTGAAAATAAACTGCAGAATTGACACGCAATGCCGTAACGTCCTGGTTTGGTACCGGCCAGGTCTGAGATGCATGTCTATCGTCAACACTCTACCCATCGTATTTGAATGTGATTTAAACTGCAGGATTGAAACATTTTATCTGTGTAAATGTTAACTGTGCCCGTACACCACCAAGTGTGTAACAAACGTAGTATGGCATTAGGTCTGGGGTGAGAATCTAATCCAAACCACCAAGAACTTAGTGTTTGTACTAGGTTTTGAATGTTGATTTAGGAAAGTACAAAGTGATTACCAGCAGGGTCAGGATCATGCTCTGGAACTGCTGAGTTTCTTCATCTGACAGCACATGAAAGTCTTTACCCTCTTCATCATCGTAATATCCGGCGGTGATGATCTTAACTTCTATTCGTCTACCTTCAAAACACATCAAAGAAGTTTGTAAATATACCACAAAACTCTTATTTTGATCGTTGAAAGTGAAAGTGGTGTCGACTGGTTTTTCCAAAAGAGTATGTTGCCATCCAGTTTTCATTCCTGATGGCATTAGTTACATATTGGGTGCAAAGAATAGGCATATTTGCATTACTTACTTGTGGATAAAAGCATTGTGGGTAAAAGCACTGCCTGCAATAATTTTTAAATTGCTACTTGGCTTTGGGTCTAAATTTCTCAATATACACGAAAAGCGACTTGGGCCACTTTCACTTTCCACGACCGGTTTAATGTGAGAAATTTCTATCATCCCAACCACCAGTGCATTTAAATCAAAGACCAAAAATATTATTCCGTCTGCCAAATAAGAACAAATGGAAGACTAAATGCTTAAAATCAGATGAAACGCAATTATGAAAAAACAAGAGTCTCACACTACAATTTTACCATTTGTATCCAGACCTGCTTGTTCCAGTTTCTCTTTAACTGCCTTCTCTAGTTTCTCCTTCTGTTTTCCTTCTAAGCCATGATGACGCAACAGCTGTAGTTTTCCTTTTCCCTGTTTTCCCTGGCCCAGTCTGCGTATGTGCACCCTCAGTCTGCCGTCGTCAGTGGCTGATTCTTCCTTGCTTCCTTCGTTGTCCTCTGATGGGGTAAAATCAATTTATAATAGGCATATTTTAAAAAGTAAAAATAAAATACCTTCTTAAAATCTCAGAGATGCAAACCTAAACTGTCCTGTGAGTACAGAAATCTTAATGGCAAACCACATTGAATTTTTAATTGAGTTTAAATGCAGTGAGCACTGCATTTAAACTCAAGTAAAAGTTTGTCTCCAATTCAAATGTTGGAATGAAATGATTTCAGGAGTATTCCTTACTCCTGAAATCATTTCTCCTCAGGAGTAAGGAATACTCCTGAAATCACTTCTGTAATCCAAAAAGTAATAGTGTTACTATAGTGGTTGCCTGCTTTCTTGAAACCAAAAATGCTCAGCACTTGTGTGGTATTTTACCTACCGCCACTTTAATGTATTGTTACTGCACAGCATGTAAATAGTAGTCCCATGTTTATTTCAAGCATAAACCAAGAAAATAAGCTCAAATTAAATACATTTTTTAAATCATTTCCAGCATAGTTTTCAATTATTGAAATTTTATAATGGAAAATTCCTCAAATCGAAAGGATAGCATTTCCATATTACAACTAAATGATATAGTCAAGTCCACATAAGTCATCATAAGTATAATTAGACACTGTCAGTTAGGTAATCAGTTTTCTGTGGTTCCTGCCAACTTACATAGGCATTAATGTTAAAAAATTCTGGTTTACTCGATACCGTTTAACTAGTCACCACTGGATTAATCGACATACTTTTTCTGTCACACACTCGTTTATACGTCTGATAAGTCAACTCCCCTCCTGAAAAAAATGAGTTTGCACCACACAGCTTACTGTGCAATGTGAACTCATTTTTTTCAGGAGGGGTGTCGACTTATTTATTAATTAATATACAATATAAGTATAGGGTGTTTCACAGCCTCTCCACAAAGTTTTTTTTCAATAACTTTTGAAACGTGCGGTTTTCAGCCTAAATTTTTTGTAGGTGGCGCTTTGAGCACAAAGGAATTGCTTCTATTACAAAAGCATGTTGCTTAAAAACATTTGATTGTTCCGTAATTTTTGGCAAATTGGACTGATGATTGCTGGTTCCAGCAGGATGTAGCCCCACCCCATATGACTTATGAGAACCTGGAACTCCTTAATTCCCATTATGGTGATCATGTTATCGAAGCTATCCAGAGACATTCAAATGTGGCCTTACCTGACCACCTTACAGCCCTGATTTGAGTCCACTAGACTTCTTTCTTTGTGGAACATGAAGGATCAGATGTTCAAGAATAACACTACCACCCTCAGTCAGATGAGAGAAAGCATCAAGAGCATCATGAAGGGCATCTCAGATCAGACCTGTAGTAATGTGATTGCTAATTTCCAAGAGAGACTGCACTACTGCATCTTGACAGAGGGCAGACATTTCAAAAATATCTTGCATTAATTTCCTTTTTCATCTTCTATCTTTGCTGAAAATTTCATTAAAAAATTCGAATTTTCAAAAAAAAACTTTGTGGAGAGGCTGTGAAACACCCCATATTAATAAAAATACCTTAACATTTTATGTATTTTTATGTATAAAATAATAACAGATAAACAAAAAGAAAATATACAATCTATATAAACATCACAGCAGAATCTGATTTTGCATTTTCTCACCTTTCATTCACGTGTTATTTGCAGTAAGTGTTTCACATTTCTGTTAGAAATGAGTATCTGAAACCTAACAATGCTTACACTGAAGAAAAATTACAAACTTGTATCTGAATTTGAATGTAATAAAACTTTGCAAGCGGAATTTGCAAAACAAGAAAACCTTCCAAGAACAACATTGGTGGGAATTCTGAACAAAAATGAGAAAATTAAGAAACTTTTTCTTGGGTCTTCGTTGTGGCTTCTTGAAAATGCCAGAGAAAGTTACCGTACAAAGATGTCAAAGATGCTCTGGTATGCTGGCTAAAGCTAATTCATTCATTGAATCTTCCTGTTTTGGTGCCAATACTGAAACAAAAATCAATGGAAATTGCTGAGGTACTTGGAGTAGAAACCAACTTTAGTGCCAGTGATGGATGGTCAGAGAGATACATTGCATGTATTCTATAAAGCACTACTGTATTTTCTTAATGGTAGTTTTGTGGTTTTTTTCAACTTCATTTTAGTCGTCATATCAGATAACTCGGCACATTTCCACTTCCCTTGGGGTATTGACTTATGCGGACTCAACTGTATATGGCTTTGTTTCGTGCAAACAATGATGGCGACTCCCATCAATAACAACCAGAGTAGAAAAGATGAGAATTTGACAAAATATTTGGTTATACTGATAAATCTCCATTAAAACATTTTTGAAAACATGAACAATATAAGCTGATAATAGTATATTATGCAATTAGTTTATAATATAGGTGATTATGGCATGAATGGAAGTTTTTGTACACAAGCAGAGCAAGTGCGCCAATTTCCAAGAATGCCATAATTACTATTTATACACGAATTGTCTTACAATATTTTGTGGTTAGACTACACCTGTAACACTATACTTATGGAAATCAAAATCATGTATGAACACAATGTTTGTGGCATCCGTGCCACAAACATTGTGTTTATACATGATTTTGATTTCAATAAGTACAGTCGACCCTCCCCTATAACAGTCGACCCTCCCGTTATAGGAACCCACAGGAACCTGTGGGTTCCTATAACGGAAATTCCTATAACGTAGTGAAAAAATTGTAGCAATATTCGTATAAAGGAACTCCTAAAATGTCGTCGTCGCCGACTCGTGTCACGACAAGATTGATAGAATCTGGACCAATAGTGGATGAGCAGCCGAACTATTTTCCTCCGCCCTGTGCCATGCTACGGAGCAGCTAAATTGAGTTTGCTATCGTCTGTACAGTATTATATATAAATTAGGTACTGTATATAATTATATATTAACTTAATTTATTGTAACTTTATTATAATTATATATATGCTTTCCGCCGCCTGGCGCCACGCTACGGAGAGTTTAGGCTAGTAAGTTGAATTTATTATCGTCTGTACAGTATGTAAATTAGGTATTGTAAGTCTAATACAGTACTGTAATTTTATACATTTCTTGTGAAAGAAACATTTCTTATTCAACGGCCATAAAAATTATTTATATTAATGATGTCTAGTATATTAAAAGTCAAGTTATTTTTCTGCAAAAAATTCATTATCAGAAATCGCGGCCGCCGTTTCGTGTGCTGTTCCGCGACGAAAACAAGCTTTGAGCAATGGCGTAGTTGAACGGTGCACACTCGGTAAGTAATCCTACAATTTTTTGTTTATAGCATAGTTTATACAGATTATTCCCAAAAAATTATATGTGTTTTGGAAATGTTGAGTGGAATTAGTCTAGAATCGGTTAATTTTATAGAAGAAAACCTTTCAAACAGCCTTAGTCCGTAAACTTCACACCTATCAGGCTGCGATTGGCTCATGTATTTAATCATTCCTACAATGTAAAATTCGATTAATGTGGAACGTATCTAAGCGTTATAGGGGGGGTCTACTGTATAGTGTTTCAGGTGTAGTCAACCACAAATGTATTTATGATTTGATGATGCATTCCACTTGCATGCAACGTGTGCACAAATCACTTTTGGTTTTGAGATAGAAGGCATTAACTGTAGTATGAATAGCTAAATGTATCAGTGCATCCTTGTAACTACTGTATAAAGAGGGGAGTGTCTGACTTACGGGCCCCCAAAAGCATATATATCTGGCCCACATAGCTCATTTTCACCAACTCATTTTATTGTCAACATTCAAACCAATTAACCAACCAATAGCCAAAATAATTGGGCAGAAATTATCCTACAAATATTATAATTAGAAATTACATGATAAGAACAACTAGAGGTAGTTGTTAGGTGCAATCTGTTGACTAAAGAAGAAACTATAATTTAATTTAAATTTAGAATAAACTGGAAGAAAAGAATTGGCCCAAAGTGGGAGTTGAACCCGCAACTTCCATTTACTGTGCGGTGTGCTGACCAGTTATGCCACTAGACCTTCGAGCAACTTTTTCCTTCCAGACACATTTAAACTTTAGATATAACCATCCAACAGTTATCCAAGGACTACCCGGGGATGTATTCAACATCCATGGCCTATTCAACTGGTCAGTGCACTGCATGGTAAGCAAAGGTTGTGAGTTTGACTCCTGCTCTGGGCCTATTATTTTCTTCCAGCCTATTCTAAATTTAAATTAAATTATAGTTTCTTCTTTAGTCAACAGATGGAGCCTAACAACTACCTCTAGTTGTTCTTATCATGGAATTTCTAATTATAATATTTGTAGGATAACAGTCAAAATAATTTGGCATAAATTGGTTGGTTGATTATTAATACATCAGGCTATTGGGATGTTGATATACTCAAACTAGTTCAAAGCACATAGGCCTAAACTTTTTAAAAGTCATTTAGAATTAATAACCTTGCAGCAAATAATTTTTATAAAATCCTATTTAAAGAAGGGAGTTTGTTAAATTCTTACAAATCTCCATCAGAAGAGAATTTTAAGCCTTAAAATCTTTATAAGGGATATTTTCTAATTTTGCCTATCACTGTCCAATGAATATCTAAATGAGATTTTAATATTGAGTGTCAGAAGATTTAACCCCAATTTTGATGACATTCTTTTGAAAAGTGGTTACAAATTTTATGTTGATTTATGACCAAAATAAAATTCTTAATCTTTGACTATACCTTTTGTACCTTGCCCCTGACTTATCTTTAACAGCTTGTGTGGCTCTTTCTGAGAAAAGGTTGGAAACCCCACAAAAGAGGATGGCTTTACGTGTAAGTTTTTAAAAATTCTAGAATGTTGCAAGCTATATTGCTCTACATAAAAACAGTAGTATAAGGTACATGCCTAAATTTAAAATGTCACCGTTGCCTTCCTCTTCATCCAAAGTGGCAGTTTCCTCTGGTACTTCTGTTTCCGAATCACCTTTGTCAGTGGCATCTAACAATGGAAGAAATTGTTAACATATTTTGTTATTTGGAATGAAAAATTATACTTTCTTATAATAACAAATTTTACCATTTTTCTTCTCATAAATGATTGCACTTTTAGCTTTTTCCAATGCCTTCGTGGCTACGGCCACATCCTTTTCTGCTTTGTCTAATTTTTCTATCAACTTATTCAGTGTGCTGGCCAGTTTTGAAAACGTAGCATCTCTGATGTCAGTATCCATTTCCTGCTGTAGTTCTTCTTCTGCCTAATAAATTATTGACATTTTTATACAAAAACAGAAAAATGATTTTATATTGTTCTGACTTAAATTAGTTTGCATTTACCAATCAATTTAAATTTCCTGTATAATAACCATTTTACATCATCAAAAATTGCATTTGTATTTGTGCTAGTCCAAGCTAGTTGTTAATTATTTTTGTAGTGTAACAGTATGTGCTTCTGCTTTCCAAAATGAGGCTGATAACACATATAAGGTCGCATCTCTTTATGCAGTGAGTGTGTAGTGAAAATGATGTCACGAGCAGCTATCACTATATATCACTGCAGTATACTTTAGAAACGCTTTCTGCTCAAGCTAAACATGGATGCTGTGATCTATCCTTTAATTCTGGTTACAGCCAAAAGTAGTGCTTTAGTTAAAGAACTACAGTATTTAAATAAAAAGATATAAAGAATTGAGCATTTCTTTCCAAAAATGTGAGCAAAGTAAAGAGATAGGAGAGAAATAATTATATTTAAAATTGAAAGTTATTTAAAGAATAAGAAAATACTATAAGTCATTTTATAAAATTTAATCCTTCTTAATATTTTTTTCAACAGTCACTTCGACTTTTTTTATTTTCACAGCCTAATATAGTATTATATACACAAGGATCCATTTTGCTTTACCCATGTAGCAGACGTAAAAGCTGCTTATTCTTTGCTGCAGCGACCTCTTGCAGCAAATGTTTAGAAATGTTTTGCTACATTGCAGCACTGCATTTAGAAATGGTTTTCAGAGTATTTGCTGTAAAGTGCTTCTCGAGCACTGCATAAAGAAATACTGCCTAACAGAGTAACTGAATTTGTTATAGAACTGTTGCCAACAAATCTATACACACAACAGATTACTTGTGTTATGACATAATGTACGGTGTTAAAATCTGGTGCTATTCAATCACATGGTACAGATTTGTTTCCAATGCATTTTTTACGAGCATAACTGAAATGTAGGTCAAATGCAATTGAACAGGGCACAAACATCATAAAAGTTTGCATTTTATTAATTAAATCATCCTCTGCATAGAAAAATAAAAAGATCTTTTTATTTTTCTATGCTTATTTTTCATGGGGAATGGTTATATCAGTCTTTTTGACTAATTTAACCATTTCCATGATGGTCCTAGATGATGATTCTTGTGCTGGTTGACATTAATTTTGGCAGTATTTGCTTTGATGATAACACAAACATTGTACTGTACCCTGGAAGGCAATCTCTCTGTCTTTCCAAGAGAGAAAATTTTGTATTGTTTGATTAACTTGCAATTTGACTGACCATTAAAATTAGATTTGCTTAAGAAACAGCCTAGCTGTCATTAACATATAAATTTTTGCAGGAGACAAGTTAAAAGTTGATCTTTCTCAAAGCTAAGGTGCTCTCTCCACTGTCGGATATGATAATTGGAATCAACATGGATGCCATTCATATATCAAATTCATGGAAATACTATCTAGACTCATAATATACGTCATATAAGATACCTCACAGCTGTTATTCAAACGTATTTGAAACTTTTAACATTAGAATGCAATGGCATTCTATTTATAGAATGGTTTTTCCATTCTACAGTTTCTGATGAGGGCCAATGAAATAGTGGCTGAAAATGTTAGAATATTGAATTTCTTTGCTGGAAATTTTGCATTGAGGTGTAATTTCTTATCTGTAGGAAAAAATTATAAATATATCAAAGGATAATGCCAATCAAAGGTATGAGCAGACAAACCAAACATAGGAAAATTGCATTGGAACATAACATCAAAATGTAGGAGTAACAGTATGTGTCTTGGTACTGGAATCTGTGAGGGGAGATGATGCTCGTTTTGTGTTTTATGGTAGTGTTTGAAGCCGTGGAAGATTGTTATAATACCTATGTACCGAAGAGCATTTGCTCAAAAAATTACTGCCAATCCAAATTCAGTATGTGTCTATAGATAAAAAAAATGTATCTGTTTGGCCATCAAAATACAATTTATTGGCCAAGACAACATTTTTAACAGTGTTACTAAAAGTTTAAAATTTATTGGTTTTGTACTTAGGAATACATAATATTTGATTAATAAGTGCCATAAAAGTTTAATTAAGCTGAAAGAATAATTAACATATTGTTTATTATTATTTATTAAATCTATTTAATAAGAAATACAGAAATGAATGAAATGTTTCACCAAATGGCCTGACAGGAGGACTATTGCCATCTATTAACAGACTAGCTTACATGGGGAATTCTAACTTTTTTTACACAGAAGAGATCTAACATTAACATTCTGTACATAAATAGTCTCTGCCTTAGATACAAGTAAATAACATTTTTTACAAAAGACATGTAACATACTCGGAGTGTTTAAAGTTTGTGGCCTGATACAGAAACAAATAAATTATTCTGAAAGTGTTTTTATTTTTAAATACAGTTGCCTTTAACAAGGAAAGGTTCAGAAAATATTTTACCTTATTTAAAAGTCATAATTTAAAGACTAATAAGCAGCAACAATGGTCTAGTTTGTTGATTCTGTTTTTCGACATGCAGAATGTCACAGTTTTGAAACTTATTGAAAACTTTTTCTTTTCCCACATTTTTATTTTTTGCATTTCTCCATTTAAATATATTTACAGATTGTGTAAATGATCAGTATTAACCTACCTATTAAGTTTTAAACTGCATATTACAGCAGTTTTCTGTCTTAAGTTATGATCTTTTCAATTAATTTTATTACAGAAAATGGATTGACATCTAGCGATAATAATACCATATCTAGATTTTGAAATAAGTTAAAATATTAAGATAACAAACATACATCCATATATGAGGTGTGGATACATATTTACTTATTATCACCTTCAATATACACCCCTCCTCTATCCCTAAAATGCTCCATGTGAATCTTCCATTGTTCAAAACAGTGCTGGAAGCCTTCTTCTGTCAGCTCCTTCAGGACACGTGCTGCTTTCTCTTTCACAGCTTCAACAGACTCAAATCTTGTTCCTTTTAATGCAGATTTCACCTTAGGAAACAGAAGTCACACGCGCAAGATCAGGCAAATAAGACAGATGGTCTAACACTGGGATGCTGTACTTGGCTAGAAACCTCTTGACAGACAATGCAGAATGAGCCAGCACATTGTCTTGATGGAGAACCCATGACTTGTTCTTCCACAATTCGGGTCATTTTTTCCTTATTCTTTCATGGAGTTCAGCAAGAATGTGAAGGTAGTATGTTAATAGTTTGACCTTCAGGAACCCAGTGAAGGTACACAATCCCATGAATATCGAAAAAACAATCATCATTGCTTTGAATTTTGATTTGCTTGTTCGAGCTTTTTTGGCTCTCGGTGAGGTTGAGCTCTTCCAGCGCATGGATTAGCACTTCGTTTCAGGATCATAAGTAAAAAATATACAATTCATCACATGTTATCCTTTCTAATAAGTTTGAGTCATTTTCAATGGCATTCTAAGTGTGAGCTTCTTGTTATTCAAATGTAAGATTTTTAGGCACCATTTTGGCACACACTTTTTGCATGTTAAAATTGTTATGTAAAATTTGCCATACGCATTTGTCAATCGCACGAATACTTAGCCGATGGTCAGATCAAACCAGATTACCGATTTTTTCAATATTGCCATCCGTTTTTGACACGGAAGGGCAACCCGGGCGTGAATCATCTTCAACGTCTTCTCAGCCATCTTGAAAACGCTTAAACAACTCAAAAACACGTGCACGCGATAAACATTCATTGTCATACACTTCTTTCAATAAATTATAAGTTTCAGTAGTGGTTTTTCCAAGTTTCATGTGAAATTTCACAACAATTCATTGCTCTATTGTTGACCTTAACATTTTTCCGGCGAAACAAAAAAATAACTCTACGGCTATACAGATTCGTTTACAGAAGTGAGAGGTACTGCATTCGAAAGAGAAGGCTTCACACTAAACAGCTGTCGGTCACTGGCGTTTGGCGCATGCGCTTCTTCTGTAGCAGTGTCAGTCTTGTTATTTCATAGTTACATCTCGTATTTATTTTATATTTTATAAAAAATACATTGTAAAAATACAAAGTATTACATACAATATGAATACGAATTCCTGTCTTCTTCTACATCCTCTTTCATTTCACAGGAACATGATCCACACAGTAGCCTAAAAAGAAAGGTTGACTCCACTGTGTGGATCATGTTCCTGTGATGTTGAAAGAGAACAAAGGAGAAGACAAGTATTCGTATTGTCTGTAATACTTTAAAAAAGTACATTGTAAAAATACAATTATATTACATCCTGGATTTTTAGAATTTTTTCTTTACAATTTTTAAAGGTAATTAAAATATAGCCTACTTTTAATTACCTTTAAAAAGAATTCTGTAAATGTACATGAGTTTCTTGTTAAAAGAAGATAATAATTTCCTGATAGGGTTATGAATTTAAACTGTGTTATTCAATTATCGGGCAATTTTACCTCTCTATTGTCAAAATAATCATTCTTTCTTGACTTTCCAATGTCAATGACACACTACTAAGCTTCCTGCAAACACTCCCTCAAATTATAGCTGGAGAGGGTCATTCTTTTGTAAACAAGTCAATTATTATTCTACTGACTTTAAACTGACCAAAATGAAAGGTGCTACTTCCACTTGTGAAATTTTCTAGTATTACATGCAGCTTAACTTACTAGGTGGATTAATATTCATTACCAGTTGATGCATAATTACATCAACTAGCAGTGAACACATTATCTCCTTGAAATCTTAAAACACCAAAGTCATGACTTTACCAGCAGATAAGATAGACTTCAATTTTTGAAACAGGAAAAGACAATGTGCTTCCACTGCTTTGACTGTTCTTTTCTCTCTGGTTTGTAGTGATGGATCAAAGTGTCATGCAGTCATGAATCTCATCAAAAATTGGATGTAATCATTGTAAAATGCTCCAAACACTTCTTCAAAATTTGCTATTGTGTATGTTTTTGTTCTGGAATCAACAAATATAGACCCACCTTGCACAGATCTTTGACATACCCAATTCTTTGGTTAGGATATGATGTACCCATTCAGTTGAGATGCCCACAATTTGTGCAACGTTGCACATTTTAATTTTGTGGTCTTGTAAATACCATATTATGGATTTTGATGCTTTCTTTGTTACCGTTGGTAAGCCACTTGTAGGATCATATTCCAAGCTCTTTCTGCCATGTTTAAATAGAGCTGCTGACTTTATCATTGAAAATACTTGAATATATTCACTTAAAGTATTATCTATGTTAGTTTTAGTTTTAATTGGAGTCATATCAAGCATCCTGATCTGAAGAAGGATATCTTTTTCAGAGCAGGATGCTTGATATAATCAACTTTTAAAAGCAACTCAATACCAAACGAAAATAACTGTGTTCTCACTTTATTAAGAAAATGATCAAACAACACTGCAATTGCAGTATTAATTCTGTGTCAAGCCATAAACTTTTCAAACACTCCATATATAATGGAGTGTTTGAATATACAGGGTATCTCAGTTAACGTTTCAGAACTTCTAAGAGGGGTAGGGTACATCCCGACAACTCGGAATCATATAGCAATGCAGGGTCAGAAATGCTTTCCTGAAGCGGTAGATGGCATTGCGTGAAAGTTCCGAGCATTCTTGCAGGGAATTGTCATTTCGCACAAGGACACAGAGTTAGCCAATATGCATTTGGTGTACAGGGCTGCAGATTGTAGTGGGCCAGCCGCATAGTGCTTGTATGCAGAACGATATCCAATGAGGCCTATTCCCAGCCATAATTTCTTTGCAAGCGGGTACCAGAGGTTAGCTGTTTCTGTGTAAATCACCGCTTCAGGAAAGCATTTCTGACCCTGCACTGCTATATGATTCCGAGTCGTCGGGATTCACACTACCCCTCTTAGAAGTTCTGAAACGTTTGACTGAGATACCCCGTATGTAATCAGAAAATTATTATTCCAAAAATTTCACACTATTTAATTTTTTAAAATAGTTTTCCAAATTATTCATTTCATTTATGTAATATAATTAAAATGTAAGTTAAAGCAGTGTTTCTCATCACTTTTGTTGTTTCAGTTATGCAGTGTGCACATGTATACATATATATGTAAGTACAATAGAGCGTCGTTTATCTGAAGGTCGGTTATCCGAAGGAATTCCAGTNGCCAGAGAAAGTTACCGTACAAAGATGTCAAAGATGCTCTGGTATGCTGGCTAAAGCTAATTCATTCATTGAATCTTCCTGTTTTGGTGCCAATACTGAAACAAAAATCAATGGAAATTGCTGAGGTACTTGGAGTAGAAACCAACTTTAGTGCCAGTGATGGATGGTCAGAGAGATACATTGCATGTATTCTATAAAGCACTACTGTATTTTCTTAATGGTAGTTTTGTGGTTTTTTTCAACTTCATTTTAGTCGTCATATCAGATAACTCGGCACATTTCCACTTCCCTTGGGGTATTGACTTATGCGGACTCAACTGTATATGGCTTTGTTTCGTGCAAACAATGATGGCGACTCCCATCAATAACAACCAGAGTAGAAAAGATGAGAATTTGACAAAATATTTGGTTATACTGATAAATCTCCATTAAAACATTTTTGAAAACATGAACAATATAAGCTGATAATAGTATATTATGCAATTAGTTTATAATATAGGTGATTATGGCATGAATGGAAGTTTTTGTACACAAGCAGAGCAAGTGCGCCAATTTCCAAGAATGCCATAATTACTATTTATACACGAATTGTCTTACAATATTTTGTGGTTAGACTACACCTGTAACACTATACTTATGGAAATCAAAATCATGTATGAACACAATGTTTGTGGCATCCGTGCCACAAACATTGTGTTTATACATGATTTTGATTTCAATAAGTACAGTCGACCCTCCCCTATAACAGTCGACCCTCCCGTTATAGGAACCCACAGGAACCTGTGGGTTCCTATAACGGAAATTCCTATAACGTAGTGAAAAAATTGTAGCAATATTCGTATAAAGGAACTCCTAAAATGTCGTCGCCGACTCGTGTCACGACAAGATTGATAGAATCTGGACCAATAGTGGATGAGCAGCCGAACTACTTTCCTCCGCCCTGTGCCACGCTATAATAATGTAGTGCTTAACCAAACT
>NW_019384504.1:257041-297709 GCF_000671375.1 Centruroides sculpturatus | reverse complement strand
AGGATGGCCTGTTAATCAGGTTGAAAACGTTTGTTTTTAAAAAATCTATTTCTCAGCAACAAATTAAGGTCTTTTAATTTATGAACTCCTCTTGTGCTGTCTCAGGAACATCTTCAGCTTTGACTGTGAATGGGTTTTTGTTAATTGCAAATGGGGTGTCAGGTAGATTTGGAAAGTACGATGAAAGTTTGTCTGCAAGCATGTGCAAGTGTTCTTACACAGAAATTATCATCATAATTTTTTTGTCTGGTTCAATGCCATGTTTCTCAAAGAAAGCAGATAAGGTAAGAAACATATAAATTTTATTTTCGTCCAATTTTCTTTTTTTGCCAAAGCTGAAGTTTTATTTGGAATGATCAGATCTTTTGAGACAAATCGAGGCATGTTGCATTTGGTTCTTGCAGTGATAAATTTAACTCATTCAAGATAGGAAAGATGTCAACCAAGTAAGATATTTTCTGCAGTTCACTTTTATTACTGAAAAGTGCTTTAAACTGCAGTCTTGCTTTTTGATTAAAAAATGTTTTGAGTTCATCACAAAGCTCAAAAACACATTATAAAACTTTTCTTCTCGACAACCATTTCTCTTCAGTGTGAAATAGCAGAGCATTGTTCAGCGCATTCAACTCGTTGCACAGTTGCGAAAACAGTCGACTGTTTAAAGCGCTCCCCTTTACAAAATTGACAGAACTTATGACACTTTTCATTACTTCTTGTAACTCTTGTGGCAGCGTCTTCGTTGCTAATATTTGCCGATGAATCATACAGTGAGTTCCGATGACTCTTGCTGACTCATTCAGTACCAAACATTGAAATCCAGATCGACATCCTAGCATAACTGGAGCACCATCTGTGCAAACACCACAAACCTTCTCCCAAGAGATCTTATGCTCTTTCAGAAATGAACCAACTGTGTCAAATACATCATGTGCAGTAGTTGTCGTTTTAAGAGGTTTGCAAAAAAGAAACTCATCTTTAAAGTTGCCATCATTAACATACCTCACGTAACCCAGTAACTGAACAGTTTGCAACATCTGTAGATTCATCAAGCTGGATACTAAATATTGGAAGTGGAGCAGATATAATTTCCTGGATTACCTGATCAAGAATATCAGCAGACATGTCATCTATTATTCTGTGGACAGTGCTGTTAGATAAAGAAATTGCACATAATTTCATAACAAATTCATCTCCGATTATAACTCGAACAATGTCTTTGGCCACTGGCAACAGTAAATCCTCTGCAATGGTATGAGGTTTCATAGCTCTGGCGATTCTGAGTGCCATCAAATATGAAACTTCAATGGCAACTGCTACATTTTGTTTGTGGTACTTGCCACCAGTGTCAAGTCTGGCTTTCTTCAGTTCATCAGCTTTGCTTCTGAAATAGTTAGTATCCTTGCTGGCAAAGCTCGGATGCTTGCTATCAAAATGGCATTTTACTTTGTTTGGCTTCATAGATTCGGCTGATAGAACTTCATAACAAATAACACATTGCAGTTTTTCAATTTCTGCTGTAGTTATTGAGGTAAATCCATACTGTAAAAAATTCTCACTATATTTTCTTTTCTTAAAGTTCTTCTCTACAAAATTCATTGTCGTGGGATAGTTTGCTAATGAAAATAATATATAACAATAGCTTTAATAATACAAAAGATGATACATGGCATAGTTCAGTCAATACAGTTCATTTAAGTTTCCTATGATTTACCATTTTCTGTGTTGTTTTTTTTTGCATACCTGTTACTATCACAAGGGTGCAGTATTCACATCAATCACAGCTGAATATAAAAAGACTGATCAGTATCCAGATTAAGTTCCCATGATACAGATATTTTTTTTTTGCAGTAGTTGATTTTACAGTACATGATTTTACATTTACCCAGTAATTATAATTCATGAAGTGTCATTTTTACCTTCAATACTGCTGCTTTCAACACAGCAGTTGCTTTCTACACAGTAGCTGCTCTCTACACATGTGTGACTGGTCTGCATAAGTACATTATGGCGTCAACCCTGTCACATACACTATTTGTACAGGGTGTATGTGACAGGGTTGGCACGATGATCTCATCACGCCAGGTACTCATATGTAGGCGGACCCACCTGGAGACAAATAGAGGAGCAGTGGTTTGGTTCCTAAGACCATCAGAAATATGTGTTTTCCGATGGTCTTAGGCAACCCCTTAAAGGATCGTTTGATCCCCAAAGGAATCGTGACCCACAGGTTGAGAATTGCTGTTTTACATGAAACTAGGTAATTTAAGCTTTCTAATACTTTTTACAGATTTTTTTTCTATCACAAATACTAATAAAGTTATAAATTTTTAAATTGCACATGGACTTTATGGACACTGTATATAAGAAATCACATGATAGAAAGTGCATAAATGGCAAAGACACTGAAATGATATCAACAGCTTCAAAATTTCTAATAGATAATCCATTTAAGAGTAAGGTGTGTTTCAAATTTATACGGACATGAAAAAATTATTATTAGAACACTTACGTGCAGTGGCGTTACAGGAGTGGAATTCCCGATCCGGAAATTTTTCAACTTTTAGAGAGAGGTTTTTCCGCTAGCACTTTCAGTAGTGTAAAACTACCATCATCAGTTGAATGAAAAATCCAGTATCTACCAAATCCTGCTAAAGCACACACTAACTGGTGAAGAGATTAATTATATAGGAGCTACCGCTAGAAAATTAAGTTTACGAATCCATGAACATCAAGAAGACATCAAAAATAATAGGCCAGTCACGGAATTAGCAAAGAGAGTACTCGACCATAACTACCAGCCTCTATGGAACGAAACAAAATTACTAAAACGCTGCAACGAACCAAAGGAGCTATTTATTTGGGAGACACTCTTTATTTTTACTACTATACCATGCAACTCCCCAACTCTCGAGCTCCCACAAATTTGTATAACAGCGTTCAAACAACTCAACCCAAGATAAAAATACTCCTTCGTTGCTTATATGCTTATTTTGCGTTGGTGCGCATACTTGAACGAACTATGTTCATTAACAGACATTTCTAATGTTAATATTTATTTATCATCATTTCTCGCGCTATGATGTAAGAACCTTTAAATAATATTCGAAAACCATAATCAGCCAAACCGTCGGAAATATCGTTTGAAATATTCAATATTGAGAATTTTTCAAAAAACCGTCGAAACATTGTTCGGTAAGCTTGAACTATTGAATTCTATGTACCGCCTGATGATGGTAGTTTTACACTACTGAAAGTGCTAGCGGAAAAACCTCTCTCTAAAAGTTGAAAAATTTCCGGATCGGGAATTCCACTCCTGTAACGCCACTGCACGTAAGTGTTCTAATAATAGTATACGTCGGCGTGAAGTGCAAACTTATTACATCATGAAAAAATTAAAGTGAAACCCAAATTTGCTGCATTAAGTGACAAATGTTTTATTATTGATAAAAATAACATGGATTTACTTGTTTCCACATTGCAAAATAAGAATTTTAATCAAACATTAACATTTTGTCAGTGAAAATAATATTTTTGAAAATTTTGTACAAAAATATTGTTACATATTTATCCGGACAGGTTTCAAATTGCAAAATTTTCTTACAATTTAATGGCCAATGTAACCACCATTTAACTTAATTACATTAAATGCTCGATTAGGCATTGTTTCAATTAGATTCTGAAGGAATTCAATCTTAAGTTTATCCCAAGTATCTGAAATTGCTGCCTTCAAATCATGATTTGTGGGAAAACTGCTTTCCATTGGCATAAACTGTACGAACCATCATCCCCCAAAGATTTTCCATTGGATTCAGGTCAGGGCTTCTAGCAGGCCATGTCATCAGATCAATATTTTAACATTTAAACCACATTTTTGTTGATTTAAAGGCATGCACAGGGTCATTGTCTTGTTGAAAGATTCAATTTGGTCCACAAATATTTGGTCCAGCTTCCAATAAATGATCTTCAAGCATGCCTTGATACTTCTCTGAATTCATTCTTTGAGTTATAAATGCTAAATCTATGGTTCCATTGAATCCAAATGCACCCCACACTATTATTGATCCCCCACCCATTTGGCATTTTGAAAATATTTGTTTTTTGGTTCTTAAATCTTGCCAATAACACTTTCAATTGTTCGGACTATCTAAGATGAATTGTTTTTCATCGCTGAACAAAACTTCAGTCCATTCTTTGGACTATGTCATGTGTTTTTGTGCCCAATTAAGTCTGTCACTTTTGTGCTTTAATGAAAGTGGTAGCATTATAGCTTTTTTCTGAATTTTAACGTTCAAGATTTATTTAAATCTCTCCACACTGTTGTACTGCTACAAGGTAAGTCTAATTCTTGTTTTATTTTTCTTACTGATGTTTGTTTTGTGGAGCAAACCTTGATGATTTGTCTTCAGTCTCAAGGTATAAGCTTGGATTTTGGACCTGTCTTGAAGTTTGGTACATCCTAGCCACATCTTTTTGATAAATAATCACCAACAGTTGATTTTGGACAATTTATATATGCTGCAATTTCTCTTATTGACTTGCCTTGTGATTTATAGGCATCAATCTGCTCTTTTTTCATAATCAGATAAATTCTTCATTCTACCCATTTTAGAACGTTGAACAACATAAAGAATTTGAATTACAATTAGATATGTAAGCTAATTTGCATATTTCAATGCTTGAAACTAAACAATATTCTATTTAAGTCACGAAATGAGTGCCTGTCCGGATAAATATGTAACAGATTTTTGTACAAAATTTCCAAAAATATTATTTTCAGTGACAAAATGTTAATGTTTGATTAAAATTCTTATTTTGCAGTGTGGAAACAGGTAAATCCATGTTATTTTTAATAAAACATTTGTCACTTAATGCAGCAAATATGAGTTTCACTCTAATTTTTTTGTGTCCGTATAAATTTGAAACACACCTTAACATGGGGTGCTTTAATAATAAGATTGGGTTACCCAATGCTCAAGTGTTAAAAAAACTTATAAAATTTCAGTGTTGTAAAAAAGTTGTATGCTTTTGATGGCATGTAATATTACATGGTAGTTACCATCAAATATACAAATGTTTAGTTCTGAAGGTACTGTACATATCATGTGTAAAGCACATGTCCTAAAGAAGAATTCATTTTAAAAAATTCCAAAATTAAGAATCTTTGGCTTTCAAATCAATATTTTTAGTATAAACCTTAAACTGGCCTCTAAATGAGGCTGAAAACATTTGCATTTCAAACATTAAACATTTTACTACTGGAAAAGTGTGATAGGTTGTTGTCAATTCAGGTAACTGAATTGTAGACAGTTTCATGATACATGCTTTTATAAAATTGCTTTTATTATAACTGATAATTAAGTTAAAGCTTTATTATTAATTTTATAGTACAGTTAATTCTTAGCTAATGCAATCCAAATTTAAATTTGGAAATTGTCTATATTGATAATATTAAGCTGGGTAAATAAATAAGACTACACTTAGTAGAAACTCTAGTTTTATTGACTTTGGTATTAAAAAGTATTTAATTGTTTTAACATGTCACGTTATTATTATTATTATATTATAATTTTAAAAAAATATATCACTTGCATGTTTTGAAAGCTGCTAATACTGTATCTGTGATTACAATTAAAAGCTTACTGTAAAGTTTTACTATCATTGGCATAAATTTAAAAAAACTGTTTTTGCATTATTGATCTCCTGGAATTTAAATATGAGTGTTCATTATATTCAAATACAAACCTTAAATTATTGACTATCTTAAATTTCTACTGTTTAGAACTTAAATTTCTACTGTTTAGAAATAAGATATTTGTATAAAGATTGCAAACAGAAATATGAGGGTCACTCTGAACTATTTCAGATAAAGGAAAACTGTCTGCTTTTCTGGAAATAACTATTAAGTATGTGAAAAAATCACAACAGTCTGCAAATTCAAATTAGCAATAGCTGATTGTGGCAATTGTTATATAACGGATGGAATTGAAGGTGAAAATTGCAGCAACATGGAGTTAGAGAGTGCTATCAAGCAATAATCTAATAGTAATTGAAAGAAGGTTTCAGTTTGTTTGATTTAGTTTGAGTAAACAGCTGTGGCTAAAAATAGGGTTCAGGTATCAAATTAAAGTTCTTATCCTGTAGATGATGCCATTGATGAGAGATTTGAGAAAGGTTAATGGTTTAGGTGTGGCAAAGGTACTATGTTAAGTCTATGGGACTAACATGTCAGAGTCCCACCCTTTGTTAACTGTAGCCAAAGTAATTTTTTGTTTTTCAGTTTCATTATTGTAAATACTGAGGTTAGTAAATTTACATTTTAGTTACTAAGACCATTGTTTTTATCAGTTTCTCCCAACTCAACTTCATCAATTCCTTACTCCCTCAAAGTCTGAACAAAATCGGGCAAATGCAGCTAGTTTTTTAAAGTCAGATTAACTTGCATGGATTATTTAGTCAGCTTTTAGCAATGAGTGCAGTCTTGAGCCACTGTATTTGTATGGTTTGCAAACTTTTGCAGGGATTTCTGCTCCTGTGTGATGAAAACCACACAGGTAGGCTTGCATCAGTAATAGTCTTAGAAATGATAACCAATGACAATTGATGATCAAATGATACAAGTTGTCCTTGGCATTGGATCTACACCTATATACAGGATCCTGTCTAATGAATTGTGTATGAAAAAAATTTGTTAGTTGTTGGCTTCTACATAACTTAAGTAATTAAATTAACAGAATATCAGAAGACAGCACAGGTTTGAATCGGTTGACTAACTCTAAAAATATTGAATGATGGTTGTCATCACATCATTTACTACAAAATCACAAGTGACAAAATGTGCATACCGTTTTTCAATGATTCTACACAAACCACCATGAAAAGACAATGAGCAGTGAAGAAAGTTACGTACACTGTGTTCTTTAGGTTATGGGAGTTGTCAAAGCCATCGAGTTAGAAGGGCAAAAACCATCAGTCATATTGGTACATGAAAAAATGTCTGCCAAAAGTGTTTCAGGAACTGATCTTTGCTTCTTTTAGATCTTTAATGCTTCTTCTCATATGACTGCAACAACAGTCATGCTTCTTGCAGAAAATAACATCAAATTAATCAAACATCCATCTTCCTTTATCTGGCTATGTGTATTTTTCAATCTTAAAAATAATTTATGTGGTGGTTGTTTTGCATCCAAAGATGAGATTGAAAATATTCTGTGATAACAACAACAGTCTGTTCTAGAAAATGAATGCCTCAAAGCTTTCCATTTTTTGGAAAACCTGACTTCAAAAGTGCATAAAAGATCAAAAGATACTGGAGGGACTGCTTTGAGCACTCCTAACATTTCGTGGTTTTAGCATCTGCTATTTTCCAGTATCTCACAAATTTCAGAGTGATTCTTGTATTCTAATTATTAAAATTTTTATTAGTTTTTGTCAAATAAAAATGGCAAATTAATTAATGTAATTGTCTTACAGAACTCTCTTCAATGTCACAGGAAGAAAAGGCAGTACTAGCAAATTATAAAAAGGATATACAAAAGGAGATTTCAAAACAGTTTAATGATTTGATTGAAGAGGTAAAAAAATCAAATTATTTTTATTAAAAAAAACTATATTTTATTAAAACAGAAAACTAACATTAAGACACTTTTTCCATTGAAATGAAACAGTTTTTATAATGTCGACATCATTTAGGTTTACTCTGTGATATTTCTTTTTTATCATTTAGTTTGTTTTCTACAACAACTTTATGTCACAAATTATGATAATTTTATAGAAACAATAATTCTGTCTGGTTTTGTTGTTGTTTGAATGCAGCCTTAAGCACACTTCTTGATTAATATAGTAGTTTCAAAATGCTCCTGAGATACAATTTTAATACAGATTGTATTTTTCTTAAAAGAACATTTAGGTAACATTTTCTTGAAATAGTTTTCTCAACAATTACATATTTTTTCAATGACTGTAGAGTGCTTAGAGATATTCCTGTAGTAGTTTTCTCCACTTCTTGAATTGCAATCATTGCAGCTCAAATCTCTTGTGCTACAAAACACATGCAATTTGAGTTGCAACTATTTTTGGTTGTAAAGAAAGCACCAGGTTGCATCACCAGTGATGATATGATTGAGAAAATGGGATCTACCAGCCATTTTGATTTATTCATCTGGCAAAAATATCTTTCAAATTAGTTTTCACTCAACAGCTGTGTTGTCAATTACAATTTTAATGCATCATGCAAAATTCAGTGATAATATCCAACAGAAATGTGATCTTGGATGAAATTTCAATTCTGTAAGGAGTAACAAGGGTAAATTATTTGTTGTCATTGTTTTCTAAGATCAAAGGAAGTGTTGGTACATTAGTTATGTAGTAGGAAAGATTAACCTTTGAAGAAATATACAAACAATGCATTTTTGTCTGTCTCATCATGCACGTATATGATATGTATAGTGTATGTCTCTTCATGATATAAGTACTTTGTCACTATACATAATTGTTCTCCATAATTTTTTTTCTAATTGATTGTATCATACCTGTATAAAATCATATTGCATTCTTTGTTACAAGCAACAAGTCACAACAGCTGAATTTTAACAAAAAAAGATGGCTAATATCTGAACTTAAGCTTTCAAGTTGTTGAAAGCTTAAGTTCAGAAAGAAATTGGAAAAAAGATTATTTTTTTATTTTTTCAGCATGCTTCCACTAAATTCTGTCTTTGAAAAGAGTGGATTGAGTTTTCTGAAATTAACAGTCCTCAACCAGGCTGCAAATCAAAATGTACAGGTAGCCCTCGGTTTACGCCGCAGTTCCGTTCCTACAAAAGCTGGCGTAAAATGAACCCGTATTTACACTGACGTATAGGGTTAGGTGAAAAATACGTGAAAAATAAGTGAAAAATACGCAAATAATTTTATATATAATTTATAATAATTAACAATATAATACAAAGTACAAAAAAATAAAGTTAAATGTTTTTATTAAAAATTTTAGTTTCGGATCTCTTACATTTTTCGGAAAAAGTATCCATCTTTAATTGTTTACATTTTTGTTTTCTTTCATTGAGAATTTCGGAATATGGTCGAATGGATGCGATGATGCTCCTTTTTACATTTGCACTTCGCTCCCAATCATTGTCTAACTCACAAAGTTCAACCATCAAACTTTCCATAGTTGAAAGGATACGTTAACCCGACATAGAGCTACGGACGAGTGGCGACACTGGTCAACCACCGGTCGCCGTAGCACATATGTAAGGTCGGTTTGAGAGGGAAAATTAAGGAGAGATAGATATCATCTGGCCAATGAGAAGTAGATTTATAATTTATTTTGTATACTAGTACTTTCTATATATTAACAGGACTTATTATACAGGAAAATTATGGATGCAGATATTTAGTCTTACAGTTCAAAAACAGGTGAACTAAATAAAGAACATTATTTTTGAACTGTAAGACTAAATATCTGCATCCATAATTTTCCTGTATAATAAGTCCTGTTAATATATAGAAAGTACTAGTATACAAAATAAATTATAAATCTACTTCTCATTGGCCAGATGATATCTATCTCTCCTTAATTTTCCCTCTCAAACCGACCTTACATATGTGCTACGGCGACCGGTGGTTGACCAGTGTCGCCACTCGTCCGTAGCTCTATGTCGGGTTAACGTATCCTTTCAACTATGGAAAGTTTGATGGTTGAACTTTGTGAGTTAGACAATGATTGGGAGCGAAGTGCAAATGTAAAAAGGAGCATCATCGCATCCATTCGACCATATTCCGAAATTCTCAATGAAAGAAAACAAAAATGTAAACAATTAAAGATGGATACTTTTTCCGAAAAATGTAAGAGATCCGAAACTAAAATTTTTAATAAAAACATTTAACTTTATTTTTTTGTACTTTGTATTATATTGTTAATTATTATAAATTATATATAAAATTATTTGCGTATTTTTCACTTATTTTTCACGTATTTTTCACCTAACCCTATACGTCAGTGTAAATACGGGTTCATTTTACGCCAGCTTTTGTAGGAACGGAACTGCGGCGTAAACCGAGGGCTACCTGTACATTTTGATTTGCAGCCTGGTTGAGGACTGTTAATTTCAGAAAACTCAATCCACTCTTTTCAAAGACAGAATTTAGTGGAAGCATGCTGAAAAAATAAAAAAATAATCTTTTTTCCAATTTCTTTCTGAACTTAAGCTTTCAACAACTTGAAAGCTTAAGTTCAGATATTAGCCATCTTTTTTTGTTAAAATTCAGCTGTTGTGACTTGTTGCTTGTAACAAAGAATGCAATATGATTTTATACAGGTATGATACAATCAATTAGAAAAAAAATTATGGAGAACAATTATGTATAGTGACAAAGTACTTATATCATGAAGAGACATACACTATACATATCATATACGTGCATGATGAGACAGACAAAAATGCATTGTTTGTATATTTCTTCAAAGGTTAATCTTTCCTACTACATAACTAATGTACCAACACTTCCTTTGATCTTAGAAAACAATGACAACAAATAATTTACCCTTGTTACTCCTTACAGAATTGAAATTTCATCCAAGATCACATTTCTGTTGGATATTATCACTGAATTTTGCATGATGCATTAAAATTGTAATTGACAACACAGCTGTTGAGTGAAAACTAATTTGAAAGATATTTTTGCCAGATGAATAAATCAAAATGGCTGGTAGATCCCATTTTCTCAATCATATCATCACTGGTGATGCAACCTGGTGCTTTCTTTACAACCAAAAATAGTTGCAACTCAAATTGCATGTGTTTTGTAGCACAAGAGATTTGAGCTGCAATGATTGCAATTCAAGAAGTGGAGAAAACTACTACAGGAATATCTCTAAGCACTCTACAGTCATTGAAAAAATATGTAATTGTTGAGAAAACTATTTCAAGAAAATGTTACCTAAATGTTCTTTTAAGAAAAATACAATCTGTATTAAAATTGTATCTCAGGAGCATTTTGAAACTACTATATTAATCAAGAAGTGTGCTTAAGGCTGCATTCAAACAACAACAAAACCAGACAGAATTATTGTTTCTATAAAATTATCATAATTTGTGACATAAAGTTGTTGTAGAAAACAAACTAAATGATAAAAAAGAAATATCACAGAGTAAACCTAAATGATGTCGACATTATAAAAACTGTTTCATTTCAATGGAAAAAGTGTCTTAATGTTAGTTTTCTGTTTTAATAAAATATAGTTTTTTTTAATAAAAATAATTTGATTTTTTTACCTCTTCAATCAAATCATTAAACTGTTTTGAAATCTCCTTTTGTATATCCTTTTTATAATTTGCTAGTACTGCCTTTTCTTCCTGTGACATTGAAGAGAGTTCTGTAAGACAATTACATTAATTAATTTGCCATTTTTATTTGACAAAAACTAATAAAAATTTTAATAATTAGAATACAAGAATCACTCTGAAATTTGTGAGATACTGGAAAATAGCAGATGCTAAAACCACGAAATGTTAGGAGTGCTCAAAGCAGTCCCTCCAGTATCTTTTGATCTTTTATGCACTTTTGAAGTCAGGTTTTCCAAAAAATGGAAAGCTTTGAGGCATTCATTTTCTAGAACAGACTGTTGTTGTTATCACAGAATATTTTCAATCTCATCTTTGGATGCAAAACAACCACCACATAAATTATTTTTAAGATTGAAAAATACACATAGCCAGATAAAGGAAGATGGATGTTTGATTAATTTGATGTTATTTTCTGCAAGAAGCATGACTGTTGTTGCAGTCATATGAGAAGAAGCATTAAAGATCTAAAAGAAGCAAAGATCAGTTCCTGAAACACTTTTGGCAGACATTTTTTCATGTACCAATATGACTGATGGTTTTTGCCCTTCTAACTCGATGGCTTTGACAACTCCCATAACCTAAAGAACACAGTGTACGTAACTTTCTTCACTGCTCATTGTCTTTTCATGGTGGTTTGTGTAGAATCATTGAAAAACGGTATGCACATTTTGTCACTTGTGATTTTGTAGTAAATGATGTGATGACAACCATCATTCAATATTTTTAGAGTTAGTCAACCGATTCAAACCTGTGCTGTCTTCTGATATTCTGTTAATTTAATTACTTAAGTTATGTAGAAGCCAACAACTAACAAATTTTTTTCATACACAATTCATTAGACAGGATCCTGTATATAGGTGTAGATCCAATGCCAAGGACAACTTGTATCATTTGATCATCAATTGTCATTGGTTATCATTTCTAAGACTATTACTGATGCAAGCCTACCTGTGTGGTTTTCATCACACAGGAGCAGAAATCCCTGCAAAAGTTTGCAAACCATACAAATACAGTGGCTCAAGACTGCACTCATTGCTAAAAGCTGACTAAATAATCCATGCAAGTTAATCTGACTTTAAAAAACTAGCTGCATTTGCCCGATTTTGTTCAGACTTTGAGGGAGTAAGGAATTGATGAAGTTGAGTTGGGAGAAACTGATAAAAACAATGGTCTTAGTAACTAAAATGTAAATTTACTAACCTCAGTATTTACAATAATGAAACTGAAAAACAAAAAATTACTTTGGCTACAGTTAACAAAGGGTGGGACTCTGACATGTTAGTCCCATAGACTTAACATAGTACCTTTGCCACACCTAAACCATTAACCTTTCTCAAATCTCTCATCAATGGCATCATCTACAGGATAAGAACTTTAATTTGATACCTGAACCCTATTTTTAGCCACAGCTGTTTACTCAAACTAAATCAAACAAACTGAAACCTTCTTTCAATTACTATTAGATTATTGCTTGATAGCACTCTCTAACTCCATGTTGCTGCAATTTTCACCTTCAATTCCATCCGTTATATAACAATTGCCACAATCAGCTATTGCTAATTTGAATTTGCAGACTGTTGTGATTTTTTCACATACTTAATAGTTATTTCCAGAAAAGCAGACAGTTTTCCTTTATCTGAAATAGTTCAGAGTGACCCTCATATTTCTGTTTGCAATCTTTATACAAATATCTTATTTCTAAACAGTAGAAATTTAAGTTCTAAACAGTAGAAATTTAAGATAGTCAATAATTTAAGGTTTGTATTTGAATATAATGAACACTCATATTTAAATTCCAGGAGATCAATAATGCAAAAACAGTTTTTTTAAATTTATGCCAATGATAGTAAAACTTTACAGTAAGCTTTTAATTGTAATCACAGATACAGTATTAGCAGCTTTCAAAACATGCAAGTGATATATTTTTTTAAAATTATAATATAATAATAATAATAACGTGACATGTTAAAACAATTAAATACTTTTTAATACCAAAGTCAATAAAACTAGAGTTTCTACTAAGTGTAGTCTTATTTATTTACCCAGCTTAATATTATCAATATAGACAATTTCCAAATTTAAATTTGGATTGCATTAGCTAAGAATTAACTGTACTATAAAATTAATAATAAAGCTTTAACTTAATTATCAGTTATAATAAAAGCAATTTTATAAAAGCATGTATCATGAAACTGTCTACAATTCAGTTACCTGAATTGACAACAACCTATCACACTTTTCCAGTAGTAAAATGTTTAATGTTTGAAATGCAAATGTTTTCAGCCTCATTTAGAGGCCAGTTTAAGGTTTATACTAAAAATATTGATTTGAAAGCCAAAGATTCTTAATTTTGGAATTTTTTAAAATGAATTCTTCTTTAGGACATGTGCTTTACACATGATATGTACAGTACCTTCAGAACTAAACATTTGTATATTTGATGGTAACTACCATGTAATATTACATGCCATCAAAAGCATACAACTTTTTTACAACACTGAAATTTTATAAGTTTTTTTAACACTTGAGCATTGGGTAACCCAATCTTATTATTAAAGCACCCCATGTTAAGGTGTGTTTCAAATTTATACGGACACAAAAAAATTAGAGTGAAACTCATATTTGCTGCATTAAGTGACAAATGTTTTATTAAAAATAACATGGATTTACCTGTTTCCACACTGCAAAATAAGAATTTTAATCAAACATTAACATTTTGTCACTGAAAATAATATTTTTGGAAATTTTGTACAAAAATCTGTTACATATTTATCCGGACAGGCACTCATTTCGTGACTTAAATAGAATATTGTTTAGTTTCAAGCATTGAAATATGCAAATTAGCTTACATATCTAATTGTAATTCAAATTCTTTATGTTGTTCAACGTTCTAAAATGGGTAGAATGAAGAATTTATCTGATTATGAAAAAAGAGCAGATTGATGCCTATAAATCACAAGGCAAGTCAATAAGAGAAATTGCAGCATATATAAATTGTCCAAAATCAACTGTTGGTGATTATTTATCAAAAAGATGTGGCTAGGATGTACCAAACTTCAAGACAGGTCCAAAATCCAAGCTTATACCTTGAGACTGAAGACAAATCATCAAGGTTTGCTCCACAAAACAAACATCAGTAAGAAAAATAAAACAAGAATTAGACTTACCTTGTAGCAGTACAACAGTGTGGAGAGATTTAAATAAATCTTGAACGTTAAAATTCAGAAAAAAGCTATAATGCTACCACTTTCATTAAAGCACAAAAGTGACAGACTTAATTGGGCACAAAAACACATGACATAGTCCAAAGAATGGACTGAAGTTTTGTTCAGCGATGAAAAACAATTCATCTTAGATAGTCCGAACAATTGAAAGTGTTATTGGCAAGATTTAAGAACCAAAAAACAAATATTTTCAAAATGCCAAATGGGTGGGGGATCAATAATAGTGTGGGGTGCATTTGGATTCAATGGAACCATAGATTTAGCATTTATAACTCAAAGAATGAATTCAGAGAAGTATCAAGGCATGCTTGAAGATCATTTATTGGAAGCTGGACCAAATATTTGTGGACCAAATTGAATCTTTCAACAAGACAATGACCCTGTGCATGCCTTTAAATCAACAAAAATGTGGTTTAAATGTTAAAATATTGATCTGATGACATGGCCTGCTAGAAGCCCTGACCTGAATCCAATGGAAAATCTTTGGGGGATGATGGTTCGTACAGTTTATGCCAATGGAAAGCAGTTTTCCCACAAATCATGATTTGAAGGCAGCAATTTCAGATACTTGGGATAAACTTAAGATTGAATTCCTTCAGAATCTAATTGAAACAATGCCTAATCGAGCATTTAATGTAATTAAGTTAAATGGTGGTTACATTGGCCATTAAATTGTAAGAAAATTTTGCAATTTGAAACCTGTCCGGATAAATATGTAACAATATTTTTGTACAAAATTTTCAAAAATATTATTTTCACTGACAAAATGTTAATGTTTGATTAAAATTCTTATTTTGCAATGTGGAAACAAGTAAATCCATGTTATTTTTATCAATAATAAAACATTTGTCACTTAATGCAGCAAATTTGGGTTTCACTTTAATTTTTTCATGATGTAATAAGTTTGCACTTCACGCCGACGTATACTATTATTAGAACACTTACGTGCAGTGGCGTTACAGGAGTGGAATTCCCGATCCGGAAATTTTTCAACTTTTAGAGAGAGGTTTTTCCGCTAGCACTTTCAGTAGTGTAAAACTACCATCATCAGGCGGTACATAGAATTCAATAGTTCAAGCTTACCGAACAATGTTTCGACGGTTTTTTGAAAAATTCTCAATATTGAATATTTCGAACGATATTTCCGACGGTTTGGCTGATTATGGTTTTCGAATATTATTTAAAGGTTCTTACATCATAGCGCGAGAAATGATGATAAATAAATATTAACATTAGAAATGTCTGTTAATGAACATAGTTCGTTCAAGTATGCGCACCAACGCAAAATAAGCATATAAGCAACGAAGGAGTATTTTTATCTTGGGTTGAGTTGTTTGAACGCTGTTATACAAATTTGTGGGAGCTCGAGAGTTGGGGAGTTGCATGGTATAGTAGTAAAAATAAAGAGTGTCTCCCAAATAAATAGCTCCTTTGGTTCGTTGCAGCGTTTTAGTAATTTTGTTTCGTTCCATAGAGGCTGGTAGTTATGGTCGAGTACTCTCTTTGCTAATTCCGTGACTGGCCTATTATTTTTGATGTCTTCTTGATGTTCATGGATTCGTAAACTTAATTTTCTAGCGGTAGCTCCTATATAATTAATCTCTTCACCAGTTAGTGTGTGCTTTAGCAGGATTTGGTAGATACTGGATTTTTCATTCAACTGATGATGGTAGTTTTACACTACTGAAAGTGCTAGCGGAAAAACCTCTCTCTAAAAGTTGAAAAATTTCCGGATCGGGAATTCCACTCCTGTAACGCCACTGCACGTAAGTGTTCTAATAATAATTTTTTCATGTCCGTATAAATTTGAAACACACCTTACTCTTAAATGGATTATCTATTAGAAATTTTGAAGCTGTTGATATCATTTCAGTGTCTTTGCCATTTATGCACTTTCTATCATGTGATTTCTTATATACAGTGTCCATAAAGTCCATGTGCAATTTAAAAATTTATAACTTTATTAGTATTTGTGATAGAAAAAAAATCTGTAAAAAGTATTAGAAAGCTTAAATTACCTAGTTTCATGTAAAACAGCAATTCTCAACCTGTGGGTCACGATTCCTTTGGGGATCAAACGATCCTTTAAGGGGTTGCCTAAGACCATCGGAAAACACATATTTCTGATGGTCTTAGGAACCAAACCACTGCTCCTCTATTTGTCTCCAGGTGGGTCCGCCTACATATGAGTACCTGGCGTGATGAGATCATCGTGCCAACCCTGTCACATACACCCTGTACAAATAGTGTATGTGACAGGGTTGACGCCATAATGTACTTATGCAGACCAGTCACACATGTGTAGAGAGCAGCTACTGTGTAGAAAGCAACTGCTGTGTTGAAAGCAGCAGTATTGAAGGTAAAAATGACACTTCATGAATTATAATTACTGGGTAAATGTAAAATCATGTACTGTAAAATCAACTACTGCAAAAAAAAAATATCTGTATCATGGGAACTTAATCTGGATACTGATCAGTCTTTTTATATTCAGCTGTGATTGATGTGAATACTGCACCCTTGTGATAGTAACAGGTATGCAAAAAAAAACAACACAGAAAATGGTAAATCATAGGAAACTTAAATGAACTGTATTGACTGAACTATGCCATGTATCATCTTTTGTATTATTAAAGCTATTGTTATATATTATTTTCATTAGCAAACTATCCCACGACAATGAATTTTGTAGAGAAGAACTTTAAGAAAAGAAAATATAGTGAGAATTTTTTACAGTATGGATTTACCTCAATAACTACAGCAGAAATTGAAAAACTGCAATGTGTTATTTGTTATGAAGTTCTATCAGCCGAATCTATGAAGCCAAACAAAGTAAAATGCCATTTTGATAGCAAGCATCCGAGCTTTGCCAGCAAGGATACTAACTATTTCAGAAGCAAAGCTGATGAACTGAAGAAAGCCAGACTTGACACTGGTGGCAAGTACCACAAACAAAATGTAGCAGTTGCCATTGAAGTTTCATATTTGATGGCACTCAGAATCGCCAGAGCTATGAAACCTCATACCATTGCAGAGGATTTACTGTTGCCAGTGGCCAAAGACATTGTTCGAGTTATAATCGGAGATGAATTTGTTATGAAATTATGTGCAATTTCTTTATCTAACAGCACTGTCCACAGAATAATAGATGACATGTCTGCTGATATTCTTGATCAGGTAATCCAGGAAATTATATCTGCTCCACTTCCAATATTTAGTATCCAGCTTGATGAATCTACAGATGTTGCAAACTGTTCAGTTACTGGGTTACGTGAGGTATGTTAATGATGGCAACTTTAAAGATGAGTTTCTTTTTTGCAAACCTCTTAAAACGACAACTACTGCACATGATGTATTTGACACAGTTGGTTCATTTCTGAAAGAGCATAAGATCTCTTGGGAGAAGGTTTGTGGTGTTTGCACAGATGGTGCTCCAGTTATGCTAGGATGTCGATCTGGATTTCAATGTTTGGTACTGAATGAGTCAGCAAGAGTCATCGGAACTCACTGTATGATTCATCGGCAAATATTAGCAACGAAGACGCTGCCACAAGAGTTACAAGAAGTAATGAAAAGTGTCATAAGTTCTGTCAATTTTGTAAAGGGGAGCGCTTTAAACAGTCGACTGTTTTCGCAACTGTGCAACGAGTTGAATGCGCTGAACAATGCTCTGCTATTTCACACTGAAGAGAAATGGTTGTCGAGAAGAAAAGTTTTATAATGTGTTTTTGAGCTTTGTGATGAACTCAAAACATTTTTTAATCAAAAAGCAAGACTGCAGTTTAAAGCACTTTTCAGTAATAAAAGTGAACTGCAGAAAATATCTTACTTGGTTGACATCTTTCCTATCTTGAATGAGTTAAATTTATCACTGCAAGAACCAAATGCAACATGCCTCGATTTGTCTCAAAAGATCTGATCATTCCAAATAAAACTTCAGCTTTGGCAAAAAAAGAAAATTGGACGAAAATAAAATTTATATGTTTCTTACCTTATCTGCTTTCTTTGAGAAACATGGCATTGAACCAGACAAAAAAATTATGATGATAATTTCTGTGTAAGAACACTTGCACATGCTTGCAGACAAACTTTCATCGTACTTTCCAAATCTACCTGACACCCCATTTGCAATTAACAAAAACCCATTCACAGTCAAAGCTGAAGATGTTCCTGAGACAGCACAAGAGGAGTTCATAAATTAAAAGACCTTAATTTGTTGCTGAGAAATAGATTTTTTAAAAACAAACGTTTTCAACCTGATTAACAGGCCATCCTNGTTAGGCTTAACATCAACAAAAATTCAATGCGAAGCGACACGCAAAGGAGAAAAATTTCAACATGGGATAAATTAATATATTTTTTCGTACGTAATTGGTTATCCGAAGAATAAGTTATCCAAACAACCCCAGTCCCCAATTGATTCAGATAAACGATGCTCTACTGTATATAATGTTAATTTATATGCTTTTCATTAACATAGACACATACAAAAGAAATAAACTTTAAAATAACTTTTCATTGTTCAATGATTTACAATACAATGGAAAGATGCTGAGAAAGAATTTCATGGTACCATTTGATATAACCTTTACTAGAAAAACTACATTTATGTGAATAGATCAGTGCTTTTCAACTGTCTGTCTGTTGATTACTGGTTATATTTTATGATTAGCAAATTTATTTATTTTTATAAATTTACTAATGATAATATGAAAATTCCTAATTATAAAACATGATTCCATACAAATACTTTTGAACTATCTGTTTCTCTAAAGGAGTTGATAATGGACAGTTCAATCATCTGCCACCAGTTTTATTATGTTAGATTTTAATTCTGGCTGCCTTTGCTTTTACTTGGAAGCACAACTGAAAATAGCTTTCTAGCTTTTAGCTGAATCTTTTTAACTGAAAATATCATTCTAATACAGGTAGCCCTCGGTTTACACCGGTTCAATTTACGCCGATTCACAATAACGCCACTGCACAATTCGCGATTTTGCTGTGTAATTCCTCGATTTTCCCTATGCTAGACTGATTTTCGTTTCAGTGTTGATGTATTTACAGAGCTGCGACATTGTACATTCGTTAAAACAAAGATTTTTATTGAATATATTTATTTTTTCTGTTTAATATTATTGGGTATGTATACATTTGCATTAAATTAATATTAAAATACTAAACGTTTAGGTACCCACGAGTCAAGTTACCAACTTAATAGCCCAATAAATGACATCCGAATCCATAGTGCCATTGAATTTATCCCGTATCAGTTCGTTCAGTAAACACCTTACGACGCAGTAGCACTTCCGGCGATCACAAACTATTGTTAGTGAGACAAATCTACTTCTCTAATTATTATGCCTTTTTGTCCTTTTTAACTATTTATAATTTATTTTGTATACTAGTACTTTCTATATATTAACAGGACTTATTATACAGGAAAATTATGGATGCAGATATTTAGTCTTACAGTTCAAAAACAGGTGAACTAAATAAAGAACATTATTTTTGAACTGTAAGACTAAATATCTGCATCCATAATTTTCCTGTATAATAAGTCCTGTTAATATATAGAAAGTACTAGTATACAAAATAAATTATAAATCTACTTCTCATTGGCCAGATGATATCTATCTCTCCTTAATTTTCCCTCTCAAACCGACCTTACATATGTGCTACGGCGACCGGTGGTTGACCAGTGTCGCCACTCGTCCGTAGCTCTATGTCGGGTTAACGTATCCTTTCAACTATGGAAAGTTTGATGGTTGAACTTTGTGAGTTAGACAATGATTGGGAGCGAAGTGCAAATGTAAAAAGGAGCATCATCGCATCCATTCGACCATATTCCGAAATTCTCAATGAAAGAAAACAAAAATGTAAACAATTAAAGATGGATACTTTTTCCGAAAAATGTAAGAGATCCGAAACTAAAATTTTTAATAAAAACATTTAACTTTATTTTTTTGTACTTTGTATTATATTGTTAATTATTATAAATTATATATAAAATTATTTGCGTATTTTTCACTTATTTTTCACGTATTTTTCACCTAACCCTATACGTCAGTGTAAATACGGGTTCATTTTACGCCAGCTTTTGTAGGAACGGAACTGCGGCGTAAACCGAGGGCTACCTGTACATTTTGATTTGCAGCCTGGTTGAGGACTGTTAATTTCAGAAAACTCAATCCACTCTTTTCAAAGACAGAATTTAGTGGAAGCATGCTGAAAAAATAAAAAAATAATCTTTTTTCCAATTTCTTTCTGAACTTAAGCTTTCAACAACTTGAAAGCTTAAGTTCAGATATTAGCCATCTTTTTTTGTTAAAATTCAGCTGTTGTGACTTGTTGCTTGTAACAAAGAATGCAATATGATTTTATACAGGTATGATACAATCAATTAGAAAAAAAATTATGGAGAACAATTATGTATAGTGACAAAGTACTTATATCATGAAGAGACATACACTATACATATCATATACGTGCATGATGAGACAGACAAAAATGCATTGTTTGTATATTTCTTCAAAGGTTAATCTTTCCTACTACATAACTAATGTACCAACACTTCCTTTGATCTTAGAAAACAATGACAACAAATAATTTACCCTTGTTACTCCTTACAGAATTGAAATTTCATCCAAGATCACATTTCTGTTGGATATTATCACTGAATTTTGCATGATGCATTAAAATTGTAATTGACAACACAGCTGTTGAGTGAAAACTAATTTGAAAGATATTTTTGCCAGATGAATAAATCAAAATGGCTGGTAGATCCCATTTTCTCAATCATATCATCACTGGTGATGCAACCTGGTGCTTTCTTTACAACCAAAAATAGTTGCAACTCAAATTGCATGTGTTTTGTAGCACAAGAGATTTGAGCTGCAATGATTGCAATTCAAGAAGTGGAGAAAACTACTACAGGAATATCTCTAAGCACTCTACAGTCATTGAAAAAATATGTAATTGTTGAGAAAACTATTTCAAGAAAATGTTACCTAAATGTTCTTTTAAGAAAAATACAATCTGTATTAAAATTGTATCTCAGGAGCATTTTGAAACTACTATATTAATCAAGAAGTGTGCTTAAGGCTGCATTCAAACAACAACAAAACCAGACAGAATTATTGTTTCTATAAAATTATCATAATTTGTGACATAAAGTTGTTGTAGAAAACAAACTAAATGATAAAAAAGAAATATCACAGAGTAAACCTAAATGATGTCGACATTATAAAAACTGTTTCATTTCAATGGAAAAAGTGTCTTAATGTTAGTTTTCTGTTTTAATAAAATATAGTTTTTTTTAATAAAAATAATTTGATTTTTTTACCTCTTCAATCAAATCATTAAACTGTTTTGAAATCTCCTTTTGTATATCCTTTTTATAATTTGCTAGTACTGCCTTTTCTTCCTGTGACATTGAAGAGAGTTCTGTAAGACAATTACATTAATTAATTTGCCATTTTTATTTGACAAAAACTAATAAAAATTTTAATAATTAGAATACAAGAATCACTCTGAAATTTGTGAGATACTGGAAAATAGCAGATGCTAAAACCACGAAATGTTAGGAGTGCTCAAAGCAGTCCCTCCAGTATCTTTTGATCTTTTATGCACTTTTGAAGTCAGGTTTTCCAAAAAATGGAAAGCTTTGAGGCATTCATTTTCTAGAACAGACTGTTGTTGTTATCACAGAATATTTTCAATCTCATCTTTGGATGCAAAACAACCACCACATAAATTATTTTTAAGATTGAAAAATACACATAGCCAGATAAAGGAAGATGGATGTTTGATTAATTTGATGTTATTTTCTGCAAGAAGCATGACTGTTGTTGCAGTCATATGAGAAGAAGCATTAAAGATCTAAAAGAAGCAAAGATCAGTTCCTGAAACACTTTTGGCAGACATTTTTTCATGTACCAATATGACTGATGGTTTTTGCCCTTCTAACTCGATGGCTTTGACAACTCCCATAACCTAAAGAACACAGTGTACGTAACTTTCTTCACTGCTCATTGTCTTTTCATGGTGGTTTGTGTAGAATCATTGAAAAACGGTATGCACATTTTGTCACTTGTGATTTTGTAGTAAATGATGTGATGACAACCATCATTCAATATTTTTAGAGTTAGTCAACCGATTCAAACCTGTGCTGTCTTCTGATATTCTGTTAATTTAATTACTTAAGTTATGTAGAAGCCAACAACTAACAAATTTTTTTCATACACAATTCATTAGACAGGATCCTGTATATAGGTGTAGATCCAATGCCAAGGACAACTTGTATCATTTGATCATCAATTGTCATTGGTTATCATTTCTAAGACTATTACTGATGCAAGCCTACCTGTGTGGTTTTCATCACACAGGAGCAGAAATCCCTGCAAAAGTTTGCAAACCATACAAATACAGTGGCTCAAGACTGCACTCATTGCTAAAAGCTGACTAAATAATCCATGCAAGTTAATCTGACTTTAAAAAACTAGCTGCATTTGCCCGATTTTGTTCAGACTTTGAGGGAGTAAGGAATTGATGAAGTTGAGTTGGGAGAAACTGATAAAAACAATGGTCTTAGTAACTAAAATGTAAATTTACTAACCTCAGTATTTACAATAATGAAACTGAAAAACAAAAAATTACTTTGGCTACAGTTAACAAAGGGTGGGACTCTGACATGTTAGTCCCATAGACTTAACATAGTACCTTTGCCACACCTAAACCATTAACCTTTCTCAAATCTCTCATCAATGGCATCATCTACAGGATAAGAACTTTAATTTGATACCTGAACCCTATTTTTAGCCACAGCTGTTTACTCAAACTAAATCAAACAAACTGAAACCTTCTTTCAATTACTATTAGATTATTGCTTGATAGCACTCTCTAACTCCATGTTGCTGCAATTTTCACCTTCAATTCCATCCGTTATATAACAATTGCCACAATCAGCTATTGCTAATTTGAATTTGCAGACTGTTGTGATTTTTTCACATACTTAATAGTTATTTCCAGAAAAGCAGACAGTTTTCCTTTATCTGAAATAGTTCAGAGTGACCCTCATATTTCTGTTTGCAATCTTTATACAAATATCTTATTTCTAAACAGTAGAAATTTAAGTTCTAAACAGTAGAAATTTAAGATAGTCAATAATTTAAGGTTTGTATTTGAATATAATGAACACTCATATTTAAATTCCAGGAGATCAATAATGCAAAAACAGTTTTTTTAAATTTATGCCAATGATAGTAAAACTTTACAGTAAGCTTTTAATTGTAATCACAGATACAGTATTAGCAGCTTTCAAAACATGCAAGTGATATATTTTTTTAAAATTATAATATAATAATAATAATAACGTGACATGTTAAAACAATTAAATACTTTTTAATACCAAAGTCAATAAAACTAGAGTTTCTACTAAGTGTAGTCTTATTTATTTACCCAGCTTAATATTATCAATATAGACAATTTCCAAATTTAAATTTGGATTGCATTAGCTAAGAATTAACTGTACTATAAAATTAATAATAAAGCTTTAACTTAATTATCAGTTATAATAAAAGCAATTTTATAAAAGCATGTATCATGAAACTGTCTACAATTCAGTTACCTGAATTGACAACAACCTATCACACTTTTCCAGTAGTAAAATGTTTAATGTTTGAAATGCAAATGTTTTCAGCCTCATTTAGAGGCCAGTTTAAGGTTTATACTAAAAATATTGATTTGAAAGCCAAAGATTCTTAATTTTGGAATTTTTTAAAATGAATTCTTCTTTAGGACATGTGCTTTACACATGATATGTACAGTACCTTCAGAACTAAACATTTGTATATTTGATGGTAACTACCATGTAATATTACATGCCATCAAAAGCATACAACTTTTTTACAACACTGAAATTTTATAAGTTTTTTTAACACTTGAGCATTGGGTAACCCAATCTTATTATTAAAGCACCCCATGTTAAGGTGTGTTTCAAATTTATACGGACACAAAAAAATTAGAGTGAAACTCATATTTGCTGCATTAAGTGACAAATGTTTTATTAAAAATAACATGGATTTACCTGTTTCCACACTGCAAAATAAGAATTTTAATCAAACATTAACATTTTGTCACTGAAAATAATATTTTTGGAAATTTTGTACAAAAATCTGTTACATATTTATCCGGACAGGCACTCATTTCGTGACTTAAATAGAATATTGTTTAGTTTCAAGCATTGAAATATGCAAATTAGCTTACATATCTAATTGTAATTCAAATTCTTTATGTTGTTCAACGTTCTAAAATGGGTAGAATGAAGAATTTATCTGATTATGAAAAAAGAGCAGATTGATGCCTATAAATCACAAGGCAAGTCAATAAGAGAAATTGCAGCATATATAAATTGTCCAAAATCAACTGTTGGTGATTATTTATCAAAAAGATGTGGCTAGGATGTACCAAACTTCAAGACAGGTCCAAAATCCAAGCTTATACCTTGAGACTGAAGACAAATCATCAAGGTTTGCTCCACAAAACAAACATCAGTAAGAAAAATAAAACAAGAATTAGACTTACCTTGTAGCAGTACAACAGTGTGGAGAGATTTAAATAAATCTTGAACGTTAAAATTCAGAAAAAAGCTATAATGCTACCACTTTCATTAAAGCACAAAAGTGACAGACTTAATTGGGCACAAAAACACATGACATAGTCCAAAGAATGGACTGAAGTTTTGTTCAGCGATGAAAAACAATTCATCTTAGATAGTCCGAACAATTGAAAGTGTTATTGGCAAGATTTAAGAACCAAAAAACAAATATTTTCAAAATGCCAAATGGGTGGGGGATCAATAATAGTGTGGGGTGCATTTGGATTCAATGGAACCATAGATTTAGCATTTATAACTCAAAGAATGAATTCAGAGAAGTATCAAGGCATGCTTGAAGATCATTTATTGGAAGCTGGACCAAATATTTGTGGACCAAATTGAATCTTTCAACAAGACAATGACCCTGTGCATGCCTTTAAATCAACAAAAATGTGGTTTAAATGTTAAAATATTGATCTGATGACATGGCCTGCTAGAAGCCCTGACCTGAATCCAATGGAAAATCTTTGGGGGATGATGGTTCGTACAGTTTATGCCAATGGAAAGCAGTTTTCCCACAAATCATGATTTGAAGGCAGCAATTTCAGATACTTGGGATAAACTTAAGATTGAATTCCTTCAGAATCTAATTGAAACAATGCCTAATCGAGCATTTAATGTAATTAAGTTAAATGGTGGTTACATTGGCCATTAAATTGTAAGAAAATTTTGCAATTTGAAACCTGTCCGGATAAATATGTAACAATATTTTTGTACAAAATTTTCAAAAATATTATTTTCACTGACAAAATGTTAATGTTTGATTAAAATTCTTATTTTGCAATGTGGAAACAAGTAAATCCATGTTATTTTTATCAATAATAAAACATTTGTCACTTAATGCAGCAAATTTGGGTTTCACTTTAATTTTTTCATGATGTAATAAGTTTGCACTTCACGCCGACGTATACTATTATTAGAACACTTACGTGCAGTGGCGTTACAGGAGTGGAATTCCCGATCCGGAAATTTTTCAACTTTTAGAGAGAGGTTTTTCCGCTAGCACTTTCAGTAGTGTAAAACTACCATCATCAGGCGGTACATAGAATTCAATAGTTCAAGCTTACCGAACAATGTTTCGACGGTTTTTTGAAAAATTCTCAATATTGAATATTTCAAACGATATTTCCGACGGTTTGGCTGATTATGGTTTTCGAATATTATTTAAAGGTTCTTACATCATAGCGCGAGAAATGATGATAAATAAATATTAACATTAGAAATGTCTGTTAATGAACATAGTTCGTTCAAGTATGCGCACCAACGCAAAATAAGCATATAAGCAACGAAGGAGTATTTTTATCTTGGGTTGAGTTGTTTGAACGCTGTTATACAAATTTGTGGGAGCTCGAGAGTTGGGGAGTTGCATGGTATAGTAGTAAAAATAAAGAGTGTCTCCCAAATAAATAGCTCCTTTGGTTCGTTGCAGCGTTTTAGTAATTTTGTTTCGTTCCATAGAGGCTGGTAGTTATGGTCGAGTACTCTCTTTGCTAATTCCGTGACTGGCCTATTATTTTTGATGTCTTCTTGATGTTCATGGATTCGTAAACTTAATTTTCTAGCGGTAGCTCCTATATAATTAATCTCTTCACCAGTTAGTGTGTGCTTTAGCAGGATTTGGTAGATACTGGATTTTTCATTCAACTGATGATGGTAGTTTTACACTACTGAAAGTGCTAGCGGAAAAACCTCTCTCTAAAAGTTGAAAAATTTCCGGATCGGGAATTCCACTCCTGTAACGCCACTGCACGTAAGTGTTCTAATAATAATTTTTTCATGTCCGTATAAATTTGAAACACACCTTACTCTTAAATGGATTATCTATTAGAAATTTTGAAGCTGTTGATATCATTTCAGTGTCTTTGCCATTTATGCACTTTCTATCATGTGATTTCTTATATACAGTGTCCATAAAGTCCATGTGCAATTTAAAAATTTATAACTTTATTAGTATTTGTGATAGAAAAAAAATCTGTAAAAAGTATTAGAAAGCTTAAATTACCTAGTTTCATGTAAAACAGCAATTCTCAACCTGTGGGTCACGATTCCTTTGGGGATCAAACGATCCTTTAAGGGGTTGCCTAAGACCATCGGAAAACACATATTTCTGATGGTCTTAGGAACCAAACCACTGCTCCTCTATTTGTCTCCAGGTGGGTCCGCCTACATATGAGTACCTGGCGTGATGAGATCATCGTGCCAACCCTGTCACATACACCCTGTACAAATAGTGTATGTGACAGGGTTGACGCCATAATGTACTTATGCAGACCAGTCACACATGTGTAGAGAGCAGCTACTGTGTAGAAAGCAACTGCTGTGTTGAAAGCAGCAGTATTGAAGGTAAAAATGACACTTCATGAATTATAATTACTGGGTAAATGTAAAATCATGTACTGTAAAATCAACTACTGCAAAAAAAAAATATCTGTATCATGGGAACTTAATCTGGATACTGATCAGTCTTTTTATATTCAGCTGTGATTGATGTGAATACTGCACCCTTGTGATAGTAACAGGTATGCAAAAAAAAACAACACAGAAAATGGTAAATCATAGGAAACTTAAATGAACTGTATTGACTGAACTATGCCATGTATCATCTTTTGTATTATTAAAGCTATTGTTATATATTATTTTCATTAGCAAACTATCCCACGACAATGAATTTTGTAGAGAAGAACTTTAAGAAAAGAAAATATAGTGAGAATTTTTTACAGTATGGATTTACCTCAATAACTACAGCAGAAATTGAAAAACTGCAATGTGTTATTTGTTATGAAGTTCTATCAGCCGAATCTATGAAGCCAAACAAAGTAAAATGCCATTTTGATAGCAAGCATCCGAGCTTTGCCAGCAAGGATACTAACTATTTCAGAAGCAAAGCTGATGAACTGAAGAAAGCCAGACTTGACACTGGTGGCAAGTACCACAAACAAAATGTAGCAGTTGCCATTGAAGTTTCATATTTGATGGCACTCAGAATCGCCAGAGCTATGAAACCTCATACCATTGCAGAGGATTTACTGTTGCCAGTGGCCAAAGACATTGTTCGAGTTATAATCGGAGATGAATTTGTTATGAAATTATGTGCAATTTCTTTATCTAACAGCACTGTCCACAGAATAATAGATGACATGTCTGCTGATATTCTTGATCAGGTAATCCAGGAAATTATATCTGCTCCACTTCCAATATTTAGTATCCAGCTTGATGAATCTACAGATGTTGCAAACTGTTCAGTTACTGGGTTACGTGAGGTATGTTAATGATGGCAACTTTAAAGATGAGTTTCTTTTTTGCAAACCTCTTAAAACGACAACTACTGCACATGATGTATTTGACACAGTTGGTTCATTTCTGAAAGAGCATAAGATCTCTTGGGAGAAGGTTTGTGGTGTTTGCACAGATGGTGCTCCAGTTATGCTAGGATGTCGATCTGGATTTCAATGTTTGGTACTGAATGAGTCAGCAAGAGTCATCGGAACTCACTGTATGATTCATCGGCAAATATTAGCAACGAAGACGCTGCCACAAGAGTTACAAGAAGTAATGAAAAGTGTCATAAGTTCTGTCAATTTTGTAAAGGGGAGCGCTTTAAACAGTCGACTGTTTTCGCAACTGTGCAACGAGTTGAATGCGCTGAACAATGCTCTGCTATTTCACACTGAAGAGAAATGGTTGTCGAGAAGAAAAGTTTTATAATGTGTTTTTGAGCTTTGTGATGAACTCAAAACATTTTTTAATCAAAAAGCAAGACTGCAGTTTAAAGCACTTTTCAGTAATAAAAGTGAACTGCAGAAAATATCTTACTTGGTTGACATCTTTCCTATCTTGAATGAGTTAAATTTANTGTCGTCGGCGTGGAAATACATGATTAAAAAGTTCACTGAAAACTCAAGCTAGAATTAGTTTATTGGAAGATTTATTATATTTTTTATTTTTTAGTTTATTTTGTGTTATTTTTATATATTCTCTTGTATATTTTAATTTTATTTTGTGTTAATTTTATATTTGCTTCCGTTTCTCTTGTATATTTTTAAAAATTTTTGTTCTAAATTTTGATTTAAATATTTATATTCTATACATGGAATGTATCTGTTCCATTTTCATTTTTTTAGACCTGAGGATGTCCTGTTAATCAGGTTGAAAACGTTTGTTTTTAAAAAATATATTTCTCAGCAACAAATTAAGGTCTTTTAATTTATGTGTTTACTTGCTGAGCACTTTTAATGTTAACAAGAGGAGTTCAATGAACTTATTAACAGCGATGCAGCAAGAACTGATTTCTCTACAATGCCAGTTACAAAATTCTAGATCAAGTGTTTGAAGTCATATCCTGTTCTGTCTGAGACTGTGTTGTACCTTCTTCCATCTCCAACAACTTATCTTTGTGAAACAGGGTTTTCCAGCTTGTTGGTTATCAAGTATAAATACAGAAGTAAATTTGTTGTGCCAGATGATCTTCATTGTGCTCTTGCAAAGACTGTCCCAAGAATTTCTGATCTGGTGAGAAAGAAGCAATCTCAACCTTCGCACTGATGTTGGCTTTTTACACATACTATCTCAAAATGTAGCAATGTAGTTTACTATTATTATATTAAGACTGTTACCCATACTACACCATGCTTCAAAACAAAATTTCATTTATTCGTAATTAGAAATAAATATTTCACAATATATAATTACAGTAGAACCTCTATTATCTGGATTTTCGATTATCCGGATTGTTCAAAATTAACAAAAATTTTACGAATTTGCTGATTTGCACTTGGCGAATTACAATACTGTTTATGTACGTGATGGAATGCATAACTTTTTTGTTTCAACAACGTCTCACCCGGCACAGTGGTCATAAACTCTTATTAAATATATTTTACGTAGTAATAAAAATATAACTCGACATACGTATTTATAAATAATTTATATTCAAATTACGTCATTTCTATGACCAAGGGCGGCGTAAGGCACGGACGACGTGGGCCACCGCCTACGCCTTGCGGTCCAAAGGGCCTCGCGCCTCGAAGGTTTATGCATTACTTAAAATCCGCGAACGCGAAGAAAAAATTTTACTCGTCATAAAACGATAAATAGTTTGTCAAATTTTTATTCATAAAAATGCAGTTTCAACTGCTTTTTATTTTATAAAATCCTTCTTCTTGCTCCACCAGAGGCCTTTTAAACAATAGGTAGTCTGTTAGCGTTGGTCAGTAGTAGTCCAAATTCAATACGAACGTTTGTTTCTTGAAAATTTGATCACGATTTAAATACAGTATTTACTTTTAATATTACCGATATGTCATCGAAAAGAAAACGTGTTGTATTATCATTAAAAGACAAAGTATTTGTTTCGATTATCCGGATTTTTCCTTATCCGGACTATCTTCATCCCCAATTAGTCCGGATAATCGAGGTTCTACTGTACATATTGTTTTTGTGATTAATCACTATGCTTTAATTATGTTCAATAAAAGTACATCCTGCATATCAGATGTTTACATTACGATTCATAACATTAGCAAAATTACAGTTATGAAATAGCAACAAAAATAATTTTATGGTTAGGGGTCACCACAACATGAGGAACTGTATTAAAGGGTCGTGGCTTTAGGAAGATTGAGAACCAGTGATGTAAGATTATTTAGTAACAAATGTTTTTAGAGATTGGAAGAGGTGGACCATTATCTTGGCCTCCACGTTCACCAGACTTGACTCCATTAGATTTTTTTTACGGGGACATGTGATAAGAATAGTGTATGCAACAAAACCACAATCATTAGAAGACTTAAAAGCTAAAATAACTAACTGGCAAACATTTTTATAGAACTACTGTATTACTAAACTTGTATTGAAAAAAATTGTATTACCTTTGTATTATTAATGATGGTAGACATATGGAAACTTAATAAAATACAATAAAAAAAATATAGATTAAATTTTTAAAATTGTACATGGACTTTATGGACACCCTGTATTTCCCAAGCCTCCATTGATCTAAGCTTTTCGGTACCAAAATTTTCTTGATTAATTTTGCATTCTTCCAGCTTACCAACACCCTGGGCTCATTTGCATACTGTGCAAGTATCATTCCTGCTTTATTTTTTGAGATTCATAGTTATGTTTGGCAATCTACTGAGACAAGGCTCTGTTAGTAGACCCTATGAAAGTTAATTATTGTCAAATCTACTGTTATACAGGAGTATTGATTACACCCCTGGAGCTCAATGTTATATTTATTATTTGCATTAGACAATAATCTAATGAGGTAGTAAAAATGTCCTTTATACATCGTTTGAACATAAATGACACTAACAAAGAATTAGAACATGTCAATCACATAGCACAAATTCACAGCTATAGCAAAAAACTTGTTCGTACCTCAGTGGTTAACTTCCTAAAGGCATTTCAACAGACAGAACACAAGCATAAACAAGTAAAATGGCAAAACCATATTTGGGACAAGACTATGTCTTGGAGACTCACTACTAAGCAGAATCACCTTTACGCTCAAAGTGGGTCTCATTCTCATTCTCCAATCTTCTTTAGTATCGCTGCTTTTGGGCGCAATCGTTCAAATTTCGCAGGCCACAACCACAAGGTTGTCCACGATTCATTTTTGATGAAATTAACGTATCCAATTTCAAAATTTCACTCCGCTGCGTGTTGGTCCAGGTTGAATTTTTGTCAATGCGTAAAGAAAATTTCCCGTTTTCAAAATAATTGTGGTTATTGTAACATCCAAAATTATTTTTTATTTTGCACAAACAATATACAGTTTAACCTGATTATAACATCATCAGATGTAACAACAGCCCTAATATAACGTCAAATTTTTACCAGTCCCGTGATTTTACTATACTAGATAATGTTAAAAAATCTACTCGTAATGACATAAAACCTTGTTTTAATGTCATATTTGAAGCACTCCCAAATTTACAAAATTAGATTACAAATTTTATTTAACAAAGAAAATACTACGTGTTCAGTCCTTGGGTCAGAGTCCACTTCCTAGAATGACTATGGGTGGTACTCTCACCACTTGACTTTGGTTTGCCTGTTTGCAGAGAGAGTCGCCATTTTGTATTTTATTTTGACTCTGTTCTCGGTCCCCCGAGTACCTACAAGTCTGGTTCTTTTTTATGCACGCATGATTTGGGCACCTAATACTATGTGCAAAATATCAACTCTCGACATGTACTCCTTCATACGTCTATGCTGGTAAGAAAATCAGGCAGTACAATTTTATAAACAAGACATAGACTTGTCAACAAGAGGAAAAAAAAACAGCTTTTGGTGGACATTATACATAGAATTTAAGATAGAATGAAACAGGTAGCAAAATACTCAATAATAATGAAATGTAGCCCAACCATCTTTAGATTGTTGTCCAATGGAAAAGATAAATATAACATAAATAGAGCTCCAGGAGTGTACTTCATATCCTTCTACGACAGCAGATTTGACAATCTAACTTATATAGGATCTATTAACAGAACCTTGTCTCAGAGGATTGCTGAAAACAAGTAGTCTCAAGGTGTGTGTCATTTAAAACACATGACATAAAAGAACATATTTTAAAAAATTCAAGAATTAAGAATCTTTGGCTTTCAAATCAATATCTTTAATATACACCTGAAAATGTTTTTGGCTCTAAACGAGGCCAAAAACATTTGTATTTTGGACATTAAATGCTTTACTGCTGGAAAAGTGCAAAAGGTTGTCATCAATTCAGATAATTGAAATAATATTTCTAGCTTTCACAATAATTTAATTTGACTGTTTTAGAAAAATGTCACAACAGAATGAAATAGTCTCTTAGTTGCAAACTCACAAGAGTGTTTTTGTTGTATACACAATCATATGTAACAGTATCTTTGTGTTGTAGACTCACAAAAGACTACAAACCTCTAGTAATTAATATTATTTTTTTAAACTTTTCACTCTCACATCATATTCATTTGCAGCATTTTATATCCCATATCATTTTTAAACAAAGTTTGTTTTTTAAATACACAATTTAATTTTTATTTTGATAAGTAGAGATTTTAATGTTTCTGATGATAAAATTTTCTTAACTTAGGAAAACCAACTAATTTCATTATTTTTAAATTATGTTTTATATTTTCCTTCTGACTGAGTATATTCAGATTTTTAAAACATTTTATAATTAGAATTATGTGTAATCAGTCATACTTAAGACAATCTTCTGTTGGGAAGAGAGTTAAACAGCAAATCTTGCTGTTTTAAAACAATTCCAAATTCTGTAGTTTTTATGTAGTGTTTATGTAGTTATGTTAATTATTTTTGGATTAGATTTGTTCAGAACTGATAAAAAATTACCTGTTAACTTGTTCAACTTATAATAGCAAAGTTAAGACAATCAGCTTTTTTTACATGTTTAAGCAAAAATTACAAATAACTGCCAATAAAAATATCAGCAGAAAAAAAATCCTGCAATATTATTCTATTTTTGTTGGCACTAATTCATAATAAATAATTTTATTATTAATTAATTTATTAATATATTAAACTGTTAATTCATAATAAACCTATTATGGATTTATCACTACTTTATATTATTCTTTTAATTATGTTAATTGTTTCTATTTTCTGAAGTAATTAAAGATGTTTAAAACACAATAAACAAATTCTCTCTAAAAGTAAATTTGTATATAAATTGAGAAGTGCTTGTATATAAAACAAATTTTTTAAATATAATCATTAAGAATATTTGTGTATTAAATAATTTAAATTCTAACCTTTTTCAAATTCTTCTAAAATATCTTCATCGTCATCTTTGTCCACATTTGTTATTTCGACAACAGATTCGTCTTCATCTTTCTGTGAACTTTCTAAATTTTTATCTGCTTTTGTAATTTCTGCTTGTGCTAAAATTCAATAGAAAATAATAAAATATGTTGTCTGTCTTAAGAACATATATTTTTAACATTAAATTGTATATATTACATTTGTCATCATCGTCTACAATGGTATCTGTCTGCACTTCTGTCAGTTCTGATTTCTTAGTTTCTTCTTCTGTTTTTTCCTCTTCTCCCAATTTCAATCTCTGTTGCTGAGCCCAAGTTTTTAGTTTCTTTAGACGTTCTTGTTGTTCAGCTAACCATACTTTTCTCTTCTCCTCTGCTTTTCTTTTATCCTCTAAAATCACTATTAAAGTTAGAAAAAGTTGAACACAAAAATATTAAGTGATACAGTTAAAAGTTTACCTTCTACTTTTTCTATATAAATTTGATACTGCTCACTATCTAATAAAGGACTACAAGATATGACTTGCGGTTTATTAGAAGGAAGGGGTTTCAGATAGGGATGGTTACATATCCGAGAAGTGTGAACAGTTATCAAATAACTACATGTTCCTGGTTCATCTACTCGATGGATGTAATCGCCTGAATCTTCTTCACAGAAGAACTATAAATAAAATGTATATCAGCAGCTATAAAAACATATAGTTACATTTTATAATAAGTAAATAAAACAACAATAATTTTAGAAACTTAGAGAATTCTTTTGGATTAAACATTAAAATTAAACTTGTTAATAAATTTTCAGTTGATAGGCATATATATTAATTAATGAGAAGACTTAAAAGCTAAAATAACTAACTGGCAAACATTTTTATAGAACTACTGTATTACTAAACTTGTATTGAAAAAAATTGTATTACCTTTGTNAAAATGTATATCAGCAGCTATAAAAACATATAGTTACATTTTATAATAAGTAAATAAAACAACAATAATTTTAGAAACTTAGAGAATTCTTTTGGATTAAACATTAAAATTAAACTTGTTAATAAATTTTCAGTTGATAGGCATATATATTAATTAATGAATATTAGGATTGATCAAAAGAAATCTGTTTGTGCCATGTCACATGGTCTGGCATAAGGAGAGGGGAATAACGTCATATGGCATGATAAGCATACACTGATGAACAAGTGGGAAGAAGATCAGTTGCCTCACATGCTTTCTTTTTAGCATAGAATAGTGAAAACAAGCCTGAATTATTTGGAATCTGTTCAAGATTGAAACGTGGTGCCACCACTTTGAGCTAACCAGTAGATTAGCGCATATGCAATGGAAACCTCCAGCTCACCAAAAAAAAAATTCAAGTCACAGGCCTCCACATGTAAAGTTATGATGACTGCATTTTTTGACATTGTGTGTGGATTTTAAGACCCTCATGTGAGCATCAATGCCAACTGCTACAAGGCAACCTTTTGGTAATGTTGGTTGACCCCTAAGAACTTAGAAATTAAATCCATTATTTGGCAAGAAAATCTCGTCACCTTATCCTAGCAAGATTATAGTGATTCGAATGTCGACAAATGATTAGAGTAAGCAAGATTCCCTCTAGTTTGACCTCGATCGATGATATAAAAAAATTCAGCATCGACAAAAATACCCTCCTGACTTATGATTACCACTCCTCCCATCAGCTTGCCCCTGACTTTTACTTTGAAGATTCAGGTGATCATCCCATGTTTAGGATTTACACTGACTGTTCCAAGATGGGTGATAAAGTGGGTGCCACTTTTGTAGTTTACTCTGACTTAGGCTGCAAGCTTCACAATGCTTCCTTCCATCTAGGTACACACTGCTCAATAGCACAGGAAGAAACTTTAGCTATTTATATGAGCTTAATTCACATTAGGCGTAGGAAGAACAAAAGACACTACTTACACTATCGCATTTATTTTGACAGTAGGGTAGCTTTACACAGGATTGCGAAGTCTGATACCAGCTTAAAACTCATCCATCTCATACACCACATTCTCAGACACTTAGATATCAACATTAGGATAGATTTCCAATGGGTCCGAGGTTATCCAGGAGTTCTCGGCAATGAGACCGCTGACCATCTTGTCAAACAAGCTGCAAAGTCTTCAGTCACCAGTACAGTACTATCAGTTACATTCCTACCTCATACACCAACAATCGTGTCAAGAAGCTGTAAGGATCCAGCGAGACCCTGATGCCACTCGCCCAGGGTCTCGCTTTAAGTGATAAGTCTATTGACCCTCGTTCTTCCTGCGATCTGTCAGGATGACGCAAGAAATATTTAAACATATGGGGGTAGTGGTTACTGGACGCAGAGATTCACATAGAGACAGACTTTACAAAAGTAAATGCGTTTAAATAAGAGAGATGCTTTGGTAAAAGGGTGTCCCAAGCAGAAGAAAAGCGCACTGGATAGTTCTTTTCGATGCTGTAGGTCATCACACATACAAAAAAAATAGAAGAAAATTCATTTCTGATGTAGTCTTGGACGTTGGAGGGATATAGAGTTGTCACTGGGAAGTCAGATCCCTAGTCCCTTCCTTCCTAGGTTTCGGAGATGTGGGTCCTTTCTGATAATCCTGGTCCAGGTCTCTGGAACTGGCATTCTCGATCTCAACCTCCACATGTCCTTGGGAACTCGGGCTTTTATAGAATTTTACCCAAAATCCCTTTATTTAGTTGGTCTGAATGATGATCCCCTGTAACTCCATTTGTCCCTGGTCTGTTACCAGAGACGCGACTTGGGTCGAGTGATTGCCACGCACCCCTGTCCGGGCAGTTTTCCCTCGGAAGTCGGGTAATGCCCTTCTCCGAGTGATGGCCCCATAAATTTTAATCTAATCTGTATTTTCTGACTCGGATAAGACACAGCTGTCCCAGCTGCCACCCTCTCTGCAGGAGCATCTGCCATTCCTGCTTTGAACTTTAAGTAAGGTGATCATCAAAATTTTCTCTGGCTGTTGATCTCTCTCTCCTTTCCACAATCTACGATCGGGGATCTGTCAATTAGGTTTGGAATGCCACAATTAAATCATCTCGCACTTCGTTCCTCAGCCACTCTGGTCCTATTTGCGAAATAAGTCACCGAATGATTGGCCCTGGTTCAACAGCCATATTCTCATCAGTCAACCAAGGGTCCAACCTCACAAAGCAAATCTTCATTCTCTGGGAAGACAGCTGGGACCATGACACCACTGGCAGGCTCACTTACACTTTCATCCCCAATTACTGTGATTCTTCACCATTTTTACCCTAGTTACACCCTCACTCAGCTACTTACAAGACACGGCAACTTTAAGCAATACTTGCATAAATTTAACCTCGGGGACAATCCACAATGCGATTGTGGTATTCAGGAGGACCAAAGACCACTTCATTCAATTTTTCACTGCAATAGCTACAATCATATTAGGAATAGCTTAATGAGAGCTGCTATACTGGCCTTGCAACCCACACCAACTCATTCACACACGTACAACATTCCATCATCTACTCACATTCATACCTCTTAGTGGGGCTCTTGTGAGCACTCACTCCAGGGGCACAAATGGCAATTAGCTTTCCCTTGCTTTGTTTCAACTGTCAGTATATAGCTGCTTTCAACTTTGTATTTTAATTCTTATTTTCTGTCTTCTTATTCAGTTAGTCATAGTTGTAAGTTAGATTAGCAACTCAGCTTGGTTTCCGGTTTAGGTTAAATTAGATTAGGGGTTTGTTACCTTTAGTCATCTGGTTAGGTTTGTCCTAGGTTATGGTAGGTTAGTTTAGTAGGTTAGTGAGTAAGTTAATGTTTAAAAAAAAATAATAAAAATATCGGGGTCTTGCTCGTTTGTCTTCTGTCAGTCCGTTCGTCTTGTCTAGTTTGTTGTTGTGTTCACTGTTTTCACACTGTCTGTCTATCTGTTAATAGTATTGAGATTCGCACTCATGTTCAGTTTTGTTAGTATTAAGTAGATATAAATCTTCCTACTAACAGCCACTTGGCTACACTTAGCTATTTGTGGCAGCACTAAATTATTGGTGTTCGCTACACTCAGGTTTTCTTTTAGACCTTTTGGGGGACTATGGCCTTACAGCCTAAAAACTGCATGCCAACATCAAATGTAAAGAGTACAGTAGCTATATGTACGCTGTTCAGAGGGGTCCTACCTTTCTCTACTGTCTAGCTCCTTTCCCTCCTTCTCCCCCCTTTCCCTTACCTTCTTTTCTGCCAGCTAAACACTTTGTGTTTGGCTGATGTCTTTCATGTATGTATGTCCAATGCAACATTGGACAAGCTATATAAAGCCATAGAGAATAAGCGACCTGGCATGTTATCACATTATATGATTTTATTGCATGACAATGCTTGACCGCATGTTGCAAACACTTTGCAGGATACTTTAGCATGTAATGGTTAGGAGGTTCTGAACCATCCTTCCTACAGCACCAATATGTCACCATGTGAGTCAAGGAAGCAGTCACCCAATGGTTCAAGGACCAACCAACATCGTTCTTCATAGATGGTATTTGTTGTCTTCCCAAGCAGTGAATGCATATCTAAATGCCTATGGTGACTTTTTTAATGAACAAAAGTGCATTTCAGCTTCCTCATATATTGCTTTGTTTAATTATGCCAACCAACAGATATACTGTTTTGTTTGTCTTAATAAATTTATTTGAACAGGTTTCATTTGATTAATTCTTGTAGATATATCATTACTAAATTTTCTAAATTTTTTTATTTAAAAAAAAATACAATAATGTAATAAAAAAAATTAAGTAAGACTATTATTTAAATTGTATTCTAAAAGTTCTTTAACTTTTTAGGAGCTGAGGGCAAGTAGGCATCTTGACCAGTGAGCAGTGTCCTGTGGTAGCCAAGATAAGAAAATTCTTCACCTGATTTGGAAGTAGATCCCATTCATCCACTTCAAGTATAATAGTGTTCTTCTATTTGTTCCTGCAAAACTTTGCCTACTGTCTATCATTACAGTAGTTCTACCCATCAAAGCAACAATTGGTTTATATTTAAGAGCTACTATTGACAGTATCATTGTTTTTTGACCCAATTTGTTCATTATAATAGTGTGAGAACCTGAAGTTTATTCAAGTATTTAAAATAATATTTTTAAAATATTATGTTAAAACAAAAAAAAAAAAACTTATCTAATTTGTTCTCTTGATTCCTCTGAGTCACAGAGAGCAGGGAATTGTTCCTTTAGAAGTGAAAGTAACACTTCATAGTTCTCTTAGTAACAGAATGTGGAGAGTGTTTATGGATAATTTCATTGGTCCATCAAATTCATATATAAGGTGCCTCTTCACTTTTGAATGATGCTTTCCATCATGTTTAACCATGTCACTAGCCATAGGTTATGATCAACCTTAGCCTATCGATCAAGTTTCATTTTGCTCTGGTGCACTCATCAAATAATAAAAGGATAGTCTGAGATTTCACTCTCCATCTTCAAGGTAAAGGTTCTCACTTATATGTCAATGACCAGGTAACAAAATATTATTCTTTGTAAACTCTATCTCATGACGATTATTGTATAGAGTTAGAGGATAGAGTAAGAAAACCTCATACAGGATAATGTATATCCACTGATTTATATTCTTATCTTATCGTTTGTGTCAGTTCATTTATTATCATTTCAATTATTACTTTTGTTTGTAAGATATTATCATATAGATGTTTAAATAAATATACTTAGTTATATCTTAGCTTGTTTAATGGTCTAACTCCATCAACCTTTCCACAAAAGCATAAATCCCTCCTCACAAAATACCACTCGGATTTGCAACAACTATTTATCGCAAGTTAGAACACAATTCAAAACTTTTCTAACTGGTGTCAGGACCCTGACGTTAGATGGGAATTATCCATCCTGTTCAGTGAGCAAGGGTCTCCCCAATCTCACATTTGGTATCCGGAGTTTGGGTGTTTATCCCATACCTCTCAGCAGAGCTCACATTTGGTGTCAACAGAGTGGGGTTTAATGCCTCCCTACTGTTGGATCTCACAATAGTCAATATTCTTCATTTCTACATTATTCCTGTTGAAAAAGTAATTCTTGTTGGTTGTCTACTGTCTATAAATTGCAATAACATAAAAATGTTTTAAAATATACTCATTGACAAAGTAATAGGTAATAAGTGATTACAATATAATAACAAAATCACAATTTCCTGTGAACAATGCTACAAGTTAAAGCAACCTTTAGTATCCTATCCCAACAATCCTGTTTGATGTAAACAATGAATTAAAGCAACATAGAAAACATTTTGAACCAGGCACTAATTCTGTAGTTTGCATAAGTGAAAATTGAGATTAATGGTGAGTCATCTGTCAGAAGAGGAAAAAGCTGCATCAGGCAATTGAAAACAAGCAGGTTATGCAATATTACTGGTCTGTTGACATGATTCCTCATGTCAATAGACCAGTAACATGCAAGATCTCCGAGGGGAGGAAGCCTTGGGTCATTTTGATCAATGTCCCAAACTCAATAGAAGAAGAAAACATCTCAGAGCTACAAGCAAAACACTAAATTCTGGAAAGACTTGCATAGGGATTCCTTCTTTCAGAAATGCAGGATTAGCACTGCCTATCCAGGGGCAAGAGCAGGGTTGGGGAGAGCTGCAAGTATGTCATTTCGTCTTCTACG
>NW_019384504.1:229657-249295 GCF_000671375.1 Centruroides sculpturatus | reverse complement strand
CGATGAAAACCAGCTTTAAGCAACGGCGTAGTCGAACGGTACACACTCGGTAAGTAATCCTATAATTTTTTGTTTATAGCATAGTTTATACAGATTATTCCCAAAAAATTATATGTATTTTGGAAATGTTGAGTGGAATTAGTCTAGAATCGGTCAATTTTATAGAAGAAAACCTTTCGAACAGCCTTAGTCCGTAAAGTTCCCACCTATCGGGCTGCGATTGGCTCATGTATTTAATCGTTCCTACAACGTAATTTTCGGTTAGCGTGGAACGTATCTAAGCGTTATAGGGGGGTCTACTGTATATTAGAATTATATAGCATTTATTGTTTAATTAATAATTAAGTAGATCTCTAATAAAGGACTGAAGAGAGGCAAAAGTGTAATGCAATGCAAAATGCATTTCCTTGTATAATAAAGTTGACATAGTCAATTACTAGTGTGTTCACTATGTGATTAGTCCCCTTCAACAAAGTTTATGCTTATCACACAAAGAATCAAAATTTATGCTTATCATTTTGTCCAAAAATTGACAAACTCCAATACCATCACAACAATGCACCAGCACATAGAGCATAAATGATCTTAGAAAAGTAAGCAAGTCTGGGATGGGAGATCTTACAGCCCATACTCGGCACCAACTGACTATCATCTGTTTCACGTCCAGCAGAACCATATTGCCAATATACAGTTCAATGACAATACCCAACACTCGAGACTTTCTTCAAAGAAACCCAGTCATTCTATAGTCACAGGATTGAAAGTTTGCAGCAAACATGCAACTGATGCAAGCAAGATGCTATCGATATTTATGGTGATTATCTACAAGACTAAACTGTAATCACTGTTGAGTTAAGTGTCAATAAAGTATTCTTTCAAAATGTCTAAGTTTCACTTTTCAACCTGATAAAACTTATTTAAATAAATAAATCTTTTTATATAGGTAAATGTCTCTTCAATCCGAACAAAATTTCGGTAGACTTTCTCACAGCTCNTTTGATTAATTCTTGTAGATATATCATTACTAAATTTTCTAAATTTTTTTATTTAAAAAAAAATACAATAATGTAATAAAAAAAATTAAGTAAGACTATTATTTAAATTGTATTCTAAAAGTTCTTTAACTTTTTAGGAGCTGAGGGCAAGTAGGCATCTTGACCAGTGAGCAGTGTCCTGTGGTAGCCAAGATAAGAAAATTCTTCACCTGATTTGGAAGTAGATCCCATTCATCCACTTCAAGTATAATAGTGTTCTTCTATTTGTTCCTGCAAAACTTTGCCTACTGTCTATCATTACAGTAGTTCTACCCATCAAAGCAACAATTGGTTTATATTTAAGAGCTACTATTGACAGTATCATTGTTTTTTGACCCAATTTGTTCATTATAATAGTGTGAGAACCTGAAGTTTATTCAAGTATTTAAAATAATATTTTTAAAATATTATGTTAAAACAAAAAAAAAAAAAACTTATCTAATTTGTTCTCTTGATTCCTCTGAGTCACAGAGAGCAGGGAATTGTTCCTTTAGAAGTGAAAGTAACACTTCATAGTTCTCTTAGTAACAGAATGTGGAGAGTGTTTATGGATAATTTCATTGGTCCATCAAATTCATATATAAGGTGCCTCTTCACTTTTGAATGATGCTTTCCATCATGTTTAACCATGTCACTAGCCATAGGTTATGATCAACCTTAGCCTATCGATCAAGTTTCTTTTTGCTCTGGTGCACTCATCAAATAATAAAAGGATAGTCTGAGATTTCACTCTCCATCTTCAAGGTAAAGGTTCTCACTTATATGTCAATGACCAGGTAACAAAATATTATTCTTTGTAAACTCTATCTCATGACGATTATTGTATAGAGTTAGAGGATAGAGTAAGAAAACCTCATACAGGATAATGTATATCCACTGATTTATATTCTTATCTTATCGTTTGTGTCAGTTCATTTATTATCATTTCAATCATTCTGTTTGTAATATATCATATAGATGTTTAAATAAATATACTTAGTTATATCTTAGCTTGTTTAATGGTCTAACTCCATCAACCTTTCCACAAAAGCATAAATCCCTCCTCACAAAATACCACTCGGATTTGCAACAACTATTTATCGCAAGTTAGAACACAATTCAAAACTTTTCTAACTGGTGTCAGGACCCTGACGTTAGATGGGAATTATCCATCCTGTTCAGTGAGCAAGGGTCTCCCCAATCTCACATTTGGTATCCGGAGTTTGGGTGTTTATCCCATACCTCTCAGCAGAGCTCACATTTGGTGTCAACAGAGTGGGGTTTAATGCCTCCCTACTGTTGGATCTCACAATAGTCAATATTCTTCATTTCTACATTATTCCTGTTGAAAAAGTAATTCTTGTTGGTTGTCTACTGTCTATAAATTGCAATAACATAAAAATGTTTTAAAATATACTCATTGACAAAGTAATAGGTAATAAGTGATTACAATATAATAGCAAAATCACAATTTCCTGTGAACAATGCTACAAGTTAAAGCAACCTTTAGTATCCTATCCCAACAATCCTGTTTGATGTAAACAATGAATTAAAGCAACATAGAAAACATTTTGAACCAGGCACTAATTCTGTAGTTTGCATAAGTGAAAATTGAGATTAATGGTGAGTCATCTGTCAGAAGAGGAAAAAGCTGCATCAGGCAATTGAAAACAAGCAGGTTATGCAATATTACTGGTCTGTTGACATGATTCCTCATGTCAATAGACCAGTAACATGCAAGATCTCCGAGGGGAGGAAGCCTTGGGTCATTTTGATCAATGTCCCAAACTCAATAGAAGAAGAAAACATCTCAGAGCTACAAGCAAAACACTAAATTCTGGAAAGACTTGCATAGGGATTCCTTCTTTCAGAAATGCAGGATTAGCACTGCCTATCCAGGGGCAAGAGCAGGGTTGGGGAGAGCTGCAAGTATGTCATTTTGTCTGTTTTGCCCAGGATCCAGGACAGCTTGGTGGCAGCCGAACACGTGTCCATGTCATGGGGGACTATAAGCATCAATGACTTCATACCCCTCCTACATTGCTTTCAGTGTTGTGACTATGGTCACAGATCTACCAAGTGCACAGATATCCAGAGATGCAACCATTGTCCCAGGAGCCATAAATTCACAGACTGCTGGAAAAAAGAAGAGGCTCCCTGCTACATTAATTTTAAGTGGGCAAATAAAGACCTCCTAGATAATAAAAACTCGGTATGAATCATGTGCCTAGAGTCATAGTTGTCTAGTAACATTAAGAATGAAAACCCTATCTGTTAAACTAATTATAGGTTGTAGGCAGTATCAGGTCCCTAAATTGGATAACAACACATTAATCTGTCAAAATATTACCAATCCATTCCAAACGAGCAGTTTTAGTTCTAACTATCCTGCAAATTAATGTACAGAAGTCAAATGTTGCATCAACACTTGCGCAAAAAATGGTAGATAATCATAGGGCTAACCTCATTTTAATCCAAAAGTGCTACCTTATTCAAAACACTATTGTTTGCTTTTGAGGTGGCAAATCTTTCCTCCTAAGGACTTCAACCATATTATAAAAACAAGCATTCTATCTTGCAACAAGAGTTTCAATATCACCTTCTGCCCTAACCACAGTATCTATTATGTCACCACTGTTCTCCTTACATATAATAATAAGACTTTATACCTATCTTCTGTCTACTGTTTCCCTTTTGAGTGCATCAATAATCTCTTGGTGAACCTACTGAGGATTAAGGACAGTATAAACTCTCTCCCTTGGATTGTTGGTGGAGACTTTAATGCAAAGTCTGCTGCCTGGAATAGCCCACAGGAGGAGGATACCAAGTTTATGAATTCCTCTCTAGGAATGGTATGGCTTCCTGCAACACCAGCCCTCTCCCCATCTATTCCTGTACTAGGGAAAGAGTTGGATCAACTTATGTTTGGCCAACTAGCAGGCACAGCGCCTTGTCCAGTTTTGCCACTCTCCTGAAAATGATAGCACCAGTAACCATTGCTATATAAAAACTTCTATCCACATTACAGAACTGTTAGTCAACAATAGTTAGCAGGTAAACAAGAAGACTGACTGGCATCTCTTTGAGGAACTTTTCAAAGCCTATCGGGCACAGCCCAATGTTGGGGAATAGCTGATATAAGCAATATTGATTCCCTGGCCAACCATCTTACTACATCCATTCAGTCTGCTTACTGGAGCACCATCAGGTTCACTGAGTTGAAGCAAAGGCAAATGGTGTAACAGAGCTCTTAGCTCACAATAGCAGATGGTTCATAGGCTCCAGAAAACATATCAGAGGAAAAATGATCCAGCAGCAAGGGAAGTTAAGAAACATGAATATACCCATCACTCTAAACTTATATAAACCCAAGATTGACAAGGCACAAATACTTTTCATCAAGTTTTCATTCATTCAAAACATTCTTCATCAATAGAATATATTTTTCTTACTATAGTATTATACTATTTGAAGTCTTTTTGTTCAATTCCTTATAAAATATCTGAATATAGTATATTTTCAACTCACTCTTATCTCTGCATTTCGTGGTTGACCCGTCAGATCACATTTACTGCCATTATTATAATATTGACTGTGGTAACGCTTCTGTCGGTTCTCACTTGATTTATCCTGAAGTTTTAATTAATTAAATAAATCAAAAAAAAAAAGACACTTTATAATTCTTAATAAATAAACAAAAGAAAAAAAATTCTAAAACACACTAACCTTGTTAGTTTCATTGTCCCAATCAAAATCAGAATCGTACAAGCCAAGAGTGATAACTTGGCCAACTATTTTACTATCTATCAAAATTTTATAAGAAAGAACACATTAAAATGTAAGTAATAATTTAAACTATTAGTACAGTATTTCACCAATATACCTTCTACATGATACTGTTTGATATAATGGCCATAACAAAGTTCATATGTCCACCAATCCTTAGTCTATATAATAAAAAATAATTTATTTATTTAGTTATGCTTAATGTTAATGTTTATTTATATCACATCAAATTAAACATTATCATCAATAAAATAATGCTAAACATATTAATTAGTATGTAACAAATAGAAAACTTTTTATCATTGTAAGATGCTTTTAGGACAGTTTATATTCTCAATGAAAATGAAGTGGAACAGTCATTTCCTAGAATTTTAATAATTCTATTTTAATTTCATTTAGGAATTATTACAAATTATTTAATGTTAAAAAGATATGATTAATTAACTTGCAAATTCCTTACAACAAATTATGCATGAACTTAAGTGCAATTTATATTCATTTTTATGTAAAATATTTATTTAGATAACAAAAATGCAACTAAATAATTAAAATATAAATAAAAATTTAAACTGTTAATGCATCATTTTGTTATAGAAATCTCTATCATCAATTTGTGATTTTTTTTAAATAAGTTGCTTTAAGATTTACTATTTAAACAAAGAAATGCAGTTAAATCTCATTATTACATTATAAGTTTATGTTTGATATGCCAAGGTCAGGGTTCCTACTCAAATTTTTGTTTTAAATACCACGACTTTTCCTGACCAATTTTGTACAAATTCCTGACTGTCATCCCTTACAGTTGCATTTTTCAACTGGTGGTCCGCAGACCTCTGTGAGGGTCCACCATCCATCATGGTGTGGAGGTTTTAGGGATCCACAACAAGAGAAACATTGAGAACCACTGCCTTACAGTATGGCACACTGAAAAATAAAACAGCATTTGACTTACTGTGCACACATGCTATTGCTTCTCAAGCTTTTTAATTAGTTAATATTTAAATTAGTGAATAACAGTTATATTTTTATAATTGCTGATTTATTAAAATTACTTTAATTTAATTAAACACTTTATTTTTAATTTATCCTGTTAGAAATCCACAACCAAAAATCTACAAAAATTTGAAAAAAAAGAAAAGTCATTATTTATTATTCATTAACAAATCCTGTATAATCCTGTATACAATCAGAATGGAAGAGCAAGCAGGGGTGTACACTATCCCATATAAAAACCAACAAATAGGAGTCGATAAAGAATATGTAGGGGTGACCAGAAGAAACCTTGCAGTGCGTGTAAAAGAGCACAAATACAGTGTTAGTAAAGGACTTAATAGCACGATATTGGCAAGCATGGCACAGGCGGACGGAGCAATAGTTAAGTGGGATGAAGCAAAGATCATAAGAGCAGTGCACTCACCGTCTATAGCGATGGAAATGGAAAAAATAGAGATATACAAAAGTAAAATGAGGAATCAATGTTTAAATGAAAAGGATGCAAATACATTACCAACAGCATGGAAATACAAAATACAAAAATGTATGGGTTTCAATAATCCATAAAGTAGGAACTGGGGTTTATAAGAAGTTATTACTTTATAATTTAGACACATGTAAAAATATGTTATTTAATGTTATTTAATGTTTGTAACACGTATTTTATTTTATTTTATTTACTTTATTTTGTTTATTTATGTAATATACAAAAAGTTGTTAACTTATTTCAAAAATTCAAATCAAAATGAAATTCGANTCCTCAGAGATGGTGGTGTGATTTTATAACAATGAAAGGATTTTGTTTGTTGAGGCTGGGGATGCAGCTTAGATGGGAATGCACGAAGTTATCAAAATATTAAAACACTAAAAATAAAAAAGTTTTAGTCAAAAACAAGTAAAATTATACTCTTTCTATTTCCGACTTCGAGTATTCTACGAGCCAAAAAATGAAGAGCATTACTTACCATCTGTGAATAAATAAGTAAATGGTCCACAATATTTATACAGTAGAAAAAATCTTTTCTTTACTTTCTGGCATTTAATAGTAAAAGTTTGCAATTGTTATTATCTTTGAGATAATGAAATAATATCGATTCTTCCAGAAAAAGTGATAAATAAAGCAACGTTAATATTCTTTGAATTTGCAAACAATTCAATTTTTCATTTTACTCCATTTTCTGTTCATAAATGTAAAAATACCTATCAACGTGACTTGCGTATCTTTTCCAGCTGTTATGAGTTTTCATTAAAAATCTTTTATATTATTAAACAAAATATAAAAATGTGTGGCTTCATCAGTTATCAGATTTTGTTATAAAATTTTTTATAGTTTTAGTAACTATAAAATGGCCCAAAAAAAAAACCTAATTTTGATGATAGTGGTGAGTTTTATAAATGAGTGTAAATGTTAATAATGTATAAAGTCTTCATTAAGTCTCATCCCTTTCGAGATATATGAACCCCTTCTATCATCTCATAATCTCGACTTTTAACCACCAAAATTTAATAGCATAATGCCCCTTATATAGAAGCCATCGAGCCAATTGTTTAATTCTTGCTGCATTTTGAAATATCAAGCGAAATAGATGCCAACACACACAAACATAAATACATATTCACGGATTGTTTTTGCTTTTTTGACTTTTTTTGGATTTAGGTCTCAAAACGGGGAGGTTTGCAAAACAACTCGTAGGATGAAATTTAACACGATTCTTATACTTTCTCTTATTACGTAGACAACAGCGAGGGAAGTAAAACAAGGAAAACAATGAACTTCTTGAAAAAAATGATCCTTGTCAAATGCGAGTTTCATAATAAACATAGAATCTGTTTTAAATCTCTTTCAAAATAATTTTATCTTTGTCAATAGTTTGAGGACGGCAGTAGCAATTGGGCATACATCGCACGAGGGCGATGTCATCAAGGTGGCTTCAAAAGACGTAATCAAGTGGCTGGTTTGAATTACGAAATAACAAAACACGGAAGAGATACCATGGCCGGAACCACGTTAGAAAATATACAGAAAAGATGAAATTTGCAAAAGTGACGTTTATAAGTTAAATTCCAGTCAACACACTTTCGGCAATCAAAAGAAGAATTACTTATTAAAATGAAATATAGTTTACGAAAGAAATTTTTTAAATTCAAATGCTATAAATCAACAGATTATTAACAAATAAAGTAATTCAGGTCGTGTCTGTATGTTTTACAATAGAAATAAAGTAAAACAAACGCGTACGAAAGAAAAGCATCTGTTTGACCTAAAATGTAGGCCTGTTTATCTAAATATATAAAATTGCTTGTCCTGACTGACTGACTGAATAAATCAATCACTCACTGATTCATCATCGCCCAGAGCAGACCGCTTAACCTAAACAGGTGAAATTTGGTACACAGTTAGGGTACGTCATGGAAACGCACACTAAGAAGGGATTTTTCTAAATTCCTCCGCGGTAGAGAGAGAGAGAATTAAGGGTTAACAAAAAGAACGGCTTCTACTGCACTCTTTTAGATGCAATTTTTTCTATTTATCTGCGCTGTGGTAGAGTATGCCATGAGAATGCACACTAAGAAAGGATTTTTTGAAAATCCCCGGCGGAAGAAGGGGGAGGATTAAGGCTTAACCAAAACAACGGCTTTAGTCTTCATCGAGTACTTACATGTATTAAATTAATAACATTTCAGACATTGTTATAAATATTTTTACGTATTTCGATTTTTAAAATGTTCGAACCGTTTTAAATTCGAATTTGTTATTGCACATTTGGTTCGATTATAGAAGAATCGTAAACGTTCCAGAAAATTGATCAAATTGAAAATAGTTCGTTTGGTTCTCAGCAAATTTCATCATTCTCAGCGGTAGGTGTTATATAACAATTACAGTAGAGCGTCGATTTTCCGAAAGTCAATCATCCGAAACGTCAATCATCCGAAAAAATTCCAGTCGGCAAATTTAAATTTTCGTCAGTGCTGTGGCGCTTCAATCTTTGGCTATGTCTTGGGCTACTCAAATATTTTACGTTTTTGATACTAAATTAACATCTGAAGTATAATTTTTTATTATTTTTATATTTTTCAATATATTTATTTTGTTTGTACAAAATAAAAAAATAATTTTTAACGATACAATAGTCTTTGTTAGGCTTAACATCGACGAAAATTCAAAGCGAAGCGACACGCAACGGAGAAAAATTTCGACATCGGATACGTTAAACTATCTTTTCGTACGTAAATCAGTTATCCGAAATATCAGTTATCCGGACAACCCCAGTCCCCAATTGATTCGGAAAATCGACGCTCTACTGTACTATGGTTATTGAAATACTGAATATAAATGAAGTTTGCTTGCAAAATCCGTGCGGGCAAAGCCGTGAGTAACAGTTAGTCTCTATATATTTAATTATAAAGATTGGATTCGAACTGAACAGCACAAATTTTTCCGATCAAAGAATTAGATATGTTTACAGTCAAGATTATTTCAAAGTTCACAACTGAAAAGATTGTATTTTTTTAACATATAAAAAAATGCGTTTTTGGTCTGTTAACTACTTTGCATATAGCAATAACCTTGCAAATGAACATAAAACATTAGCTAACTGATTTAATCCTTTCACCGGTAAACAATTGAAGAGCGACGAGTGAAGTAATTTTATATGAACTAAAGGTGACAGCAAAGAAAACGTCGTAAGTACAGTAAGAAATTAATTTCAAACTAAGTATAATACAAAATTTAATTCAAGAATTGTGAATTGAATAGTTTTTTAGTATCAATAAGAAAGCTTGCCAAATAACAGAGAATTGAATCTCGAATAAAGAGTGCAGATTTTATTAATACATGAGCGTAAAAATGGCGATTTTCTTTCTATTATTGCAAAAAAGCATCAAATATCACGAGAAGGTGTTAGAAAAATAATGGTCAAATATTTAAATAACAGTACGGTGAGAAATTTACTACGAGGACACCGCCATTAGGCCATAACATCAAGAGAAGAGGCAATGATTTACCGTGAGACCACAAAAAACTGTTTTATAACTGCTAAAGAAATAAAAGAACGGCTTGTTCTTGAAGCCAGTGTTTCAACTATTAATAGAAGATTAAATAAAAAGAGTTTCCACGGAAGAGTGGCTCGTAGAAAACCAATGATTTCAGCAGAGAATCAGAAGGAAAGATGAGCTGTTGCCAAATATTTTGTCGACATGCTCGAAGAGTTTTCGAACCGTATTATTTCGAGTGATGAGTCAAAACGAGAGTTTGCAGGATACTAAATGCCGAAAATTTGTTTTTGAAAAAGAAAAATCAAGTATTCGTTAAAAATAAAACTCTGGAAACAATAAAACACACTTTACTTCGTTAATACTTAATAAAATTCATAAAATGGGTCAAGTTGTAACATCGAGCATGCTTAATGAACGTCATATCGATTTAATTATGTAATTTTAACAAGTTCCGTGACACGTTTTTGTCGGTTATGATGTCCGACACGCGCGTGTTCGAACCTCTGGTTTTAAACCGCTTTACGCAGAAGGTTAGAAGCGTATCACTACATTTGTGTTTACGTATCAAGCAGAAATGGAAAACACCTATATTGGTCGGTTTCGTTTTCAAAGAAAATACCTAATAAATCAGGTGATATTAGTTGAAGTAAGATTTTCTCGTAACGATTTCCTAGTTATGAAAATTGTTGGACGAACAGTTGATCTGTATAAGATGTAAAAAGTACATTTGTTCGTGGGTGGGTGGCATAAACAATGCTAACAATTAAAAGAAATTTAGTATTGTAATTCGTAAATAACAGAAGAAAACTTGAACATAAACGCGCGTGTTCCACAGCTTTTCAAGAATTTTTTTATTTTATACAAATTTAAATTGTAAATTTAGCCAAATCGGTTCTTGCAGCTGTAGTCAGTGAAGGAAATGTCCGAAAACACTCATTTCCTTCACTTATTTTTTTTGTCACGCATTGATCGTATCGATTATTGATTGAATCGGCTCCGACGAATGTTCAGGTGAGTTTTTGAATTCGAAATTAATTGCTTTCTTGAAACGTGATTAAAAATCTACGTAAATTCGTAGATTAGATAGATTAATTAGAGAAACGTTGGCGCTTCTATTGAATTTCAAATTATTATCTCAAAGCAGGATAATTAATCTCTCGGATTTTTATTGTAGCGTCTTATACAAGATTATATATTAAAAGAAATACATACATTTTGGCGCCCTTCCAAGTGAGCCCTGCGCGGGTGCACCTGTTGCACCTGCCTAGTTACGGCACTGTTGAAGATTAATTAATAACTCCCGTGCTTTTTGTCGAAAATTTCTGTAATTTCTTAGGGAAGTTTGTTTATTATTGGGATCGATGTAATTAAATTTTAACCATTAAAGGTCGACGAAGTGAGAGGATAAAAGAGGTCGTGTGTATCTCCAGTAGGGTCAGACTTAATAACGAGTAAAATGGCATCCATACTCTCAAAATTAAGCTTTTTGCCATTTAGTAATATTTAAAAATATAAAAAGTTTTAATAATAAAATATCGTAACAGATAACGCCACCAAATGTTGCCGGGAAAGTTAATTAAGCATTTTCTAAAGTGTTTAAGAAAAGAAACTGAATTCGATTATGCTATTACCATATATACGCGATTGTTTACTCGTTAATTATTATTTATTTTAGACTATTAATTAATTTTAAATTTATAATTTAAGAAAGAAATATATTCAGTATTTGTTACGAAATCGTTTTTTAATCTATTCGCACGAATGATTCTTTCCTCTTTTTCTTGGATATAATTTTAAAAAGGACACAAGTGTTTTCCTTATTCGTGTTTTAAACAGAATTTTGCAATGAATAATTTTTTATTTAAATTAAGGAACGATAAGGACAAAATAAGAATGGAAGAGCAAGCGGGGGTGTACACTATCCCATATGAAACCCAGCAAATAGGAGTCGATAAAGAATATGTAGGGGTGACCAGAAGAAACCTTGCAGTGCGTGTAAAAGAGCACAAATACAGTGTTAGTAAAGGACTTAATAGCACGATATTGGCAAGCATGGCACAGGCGGACGGAGCAATAGTTAAGTGGGATGAAGCGAACGTCATAAGAACAGTGCACTCACCGTCTATAGCGATGGAAGTGGAAAAAATAGAGATATACAAAAGTAAAATGAGGAACCGATATTTAAATGAAAAGGATACAAATACATTACCAACAGCATGGAAATACAAAATACAAAAATGTATGGGTTTCAATAATCCATAAAGTAGGAACTGGGGTTTATAAGAAGTTATTATTTTATAATTTAGACGCATGTAAAAATATGTTATTTAATTATTTAATGTTTGTAACACGTATAAGAACATATTTTATTTTACTTATTTTATTTTATTTATTTACTTTATTTTGTTTATATATGTAATATACAAAAAGTTGTTAACTTATTTTAAAAATTCAAATCAAAATGAAATTCGAACGAATGGTTCCAATTTGAAACGATAAGGAAAAGCCTGAGGATGGCCTATCCAAATAGGCCGAAAACGTTTGAATAAAGAGAAAAAACTCGACAAGTAGAATTCAGGTGTGTTCGTATTTATATTTAACATTGCTGAGAAGGAGAGAGATAGATAACCATTGTAATTGTTATATAACACCTACCGCTGAGAATGAAGACAATTGACTAGAATCAAACGAACTATTTTCAATTTGATCAATTTTCTGGAACATTTACAATCGTTCTGTAATTGAACCAATGTGCAATAACCAATTCGAATTTAAGACGGTTCGAACATTTTAAAAATCGAAATAGATAAAAATATTTATAACCATAATTGAAATGTTATCAATTTAATACACCTAAGTACTCAATAAACACTAAACGTAGTTGAAAACAAAAAATCGCATCTAAAATAGTACAGTAGAAGCCGTTCTTCCGGTTAAGCCTTAACTCTCTTAAAGATCGTAAAGGGATCTCGACACATCCCACTAGGAAACTCTCCCCGTCTTCCGTCACGCGCCGGAAGCGTAAAGGGATTTACTCATATACAGGAAGAAATTTCTCCATAAAAGAGAGAGGTCACTTTCAAAACACGGGTTCGCTCGTTTCTAGTTTATGCTCACCTCCAAACAGATTCCTCTTTTTGTGCCCGAAGCTCCTGCGAAGTTCTCCTACATTCACCAATCACTCGAGGCATTGTACTATATAGTAAGATAATATACCTGTTATGTAAACTCTCTCTTTCTTTCTAGATTAAATAGTGAGTTAATTTTAACAGTATTCATATATTGTATTCGATATTATAACTTTGTAGTACTTTGGTGTAAATCAAGTTCCATACTAATATTATATCTTCTTTTTGCTAAATAAATTTACAAATTTATTTCAAACTTTTACCCTATACAAACAAACATACGTCCAGAGAAGAAATGTATAAATTAAAAAAACCTTTCTAAAAACGGGTGTAAATCTATTTTATCTTTGAAACTCTTTATTTTAAAATTTTTATTTTATATTTGTGTTGCCATTTACAGCTATGACGCAATAGGGGGATGATTTGTTAGGTACCGAAGGCTTGTATAAGAGTACAGTAACCTCGTATATCTTCTGAAACGCATTTTGTTTGTCAAAATATCTGTCGTAATAATTAAAAACATAAACAAAAATAAAGTAATTAAAACATTGTTTCGTAGATTTCGTCAATACAGTACTTAAGAAAACTCATAAAATGTGTCAAGTTGTCACATCGAGCATGCTCAATATCGATATAATTATGTAATTTTAACAAGTCCCGTGACACGTTTTTGTCGGTTATGATGTCCGACACGCGCGTGTTCGAACCTCGTGTTTTAAACAGGGCTTTAGGCAGAAGGTTAGAAGCGTGTTACTACATTCGTGCTAACTTATCAAGCAGAAATGGAAAACACCTATATTGGTCGGTTTCGTTTTCAAAGAAAATACCTAATAAATCAGGTGATTAGTTGTAGTAAAATTTTCTCGTAACGATTTCCTAGTTATGAAAATTGTTGGACGAACAGTTGATCTGTATAAGATGTAAAAAGTACATTTGTTCGTGGGTGGGTGGCATAAACAATGCTAACAATTAAAAGAAATTTAGTATTGTAATTCGTAAATAACAGAAGAAAACTTGAACATAAACGCGCGTGTTCCACGGCTTTTCAAGAATTTTTGTTTTTATTTTATACAAATTTAAATTGTAAATTTAGCCAAACCGGTTCTGGTAGCTGTGGTCAGTGAAGGAAATGTGCGAAAACACTCATTTCCTTCACTTATTTTTTCTGTCACGCATTGATCGTATCGATTATTGAATCGGCTCCGACGAATTTTCAGGTGAGATTTTGAAATTCGAAATTAAATCCTTTCTTGAGACGTAATTAAAAATCTACGAAAATTCGTAGATTAGATAGATTAAATAATCTCTCGGATTTTTATTGTAGCGTCTTATACAAGATTATATATTAAACCAAATACATACATTTTGGCCCCCCTTCCAAGTGAGCCCTGCACGGGTGCACCTGTTGCACCTGCCTAGTTACGGCACTGTTGAAGCTTAATTAATAACTCTTGTGCTTTTTGTCGAAAATTCCTGTATTTCATAGGGAAGTTTGTTTATTATTGAGATCGATGCTATTNTTAAAGGTCGACGAAGTGAGAAGATAGAAGAAGTCGTGTGAATCTCCAGTAGGGTCCGACATAATGATGATTAAAATGGCATCCACACGGTCAAAATTAAGCTTTTTGGAATTTTATAATATTTAAAATTATAAAAATTTTTAATAATAAAATATCGTAACATATAACGCCACCATTTTTCGCAATTTAATAACTTATAAAGTAAAAAGTAAATCGCAGTCAAAAAAGAATAAAGATTTGAGTAAATAAAATCGTTTGTACCTTAATTAAAATCTAGTCTATTGTTTTAATATTACTTCGAAAAAAGCAGAAAATTTGAAGTAAACGCCGAAATGTACGTGTTATGTTATTGTTTACTTGTAAATTATAATTTATTTTAGACTATTTGTTACGAAATTGTTTTGAATTTATTCGCTACGACTAATTCTTTCCTCTTTCTCTTGGATATAATTTTAATTAGTGACAAAAGTGTTTTTCTTATTCGTGTTTTAAACAGACTTTTGCAATGAATAATTTTTTCTATTTAAATTTTCTGTAATACTTCAGTTAACAGAAGAAGAATGCGAATAGATACAATGTACAGGAATTAACAGAAATTTTAATATTGTACTTTATTTTTACAAATATTTCTTTTAACTTTCGCTTCAACCCTACAGAAGAAATTTTATTAAATGACTAAATTTTATATTTTTCCTTCGACTGGCAAGATGATTAACTTCTTGGCATCGGTTCAAGTCAAATATTGAAAATGTCGTTCTGGTCTAGCAAACAACCACAATAAACATTTCTGTTTTTTAGGATTCTAAAATAAATTTGAGTTTTTAATGAATTAATTGAATGCGGCTTAAAAATTTCGGCGAATTATTTACTAATTGAACACCGGTTTTAGTCGACAATAATGAAGACGGCGTTTACCACGATTCGTGTCACCTACTCCGGGCGCATTGCGTCATACACTTAAGATTTCCTATTAATATAAGATACTATTAGTCGTACCTATCACAATAATTCCTGTTAAATTGCGAATAAATAAAGAAATCAAAGATGGAAATAAATAAAACTTAATACACTAGAGGCAGGTGTTAGGCGCCGTGTATTATTACTTAATTCGAGGCTACATAACTACATAACTGGACTTAGTTGGTTACGTAGGCCTCGTTTAGCAATTTTTAATAGGGCATGGTTCCTTTAATAATATGTTTAGAATTATAATGTTAAAAGTATTTTTTAAATTTTTTTTTACTTTATAGCTTTTTCTATGCTATAGTTTAAAATGTTTTTGTTTCCCCATGCGTTTGTAAATCGTTACATTGTGTGTTGGGGAAGAATTACAAATCAAAGGCAACAATTTTGTATCAAAACATACAAAAATAGTTTTTCTGACTGACTGAATGACCGATTCATCATCGCCCGGAGCAAACCGTTGAACGCCATGAGGTGAAATTTGGTAGACAGTTAGAGTTCGTCATGAAATCGTACATTAAGAAGGGATTTTCGAAATTCCCTCGCAGGGGGAAGAGGGAGAAAGTTAAGGCTTAACTGGAAGAACGGCTTCTACTGTACTATTTTAGTATTCAAGTACTGTACGTTTAGTCTTCATCGAGTACTTAGGTGTATTAAATTGATAACATTTCGATCATGGTTATAAATATTTTTATCTATTTCGATTTTAAAAATGTTCGAACCGTTTTAAATTCGAATTTGTTATTGCATATTGGTTCAATTATAGAACGATTGTAAACGTTGCAGAAAATTGATTAAATTGAAAATCATTCGTGTGGAGAGCGAAACGCCATCTGCCGGCGAGACGACGAGAGCGGGACGAGACGCGACTTCGCGAGAGGGGACGATGGTTGAAGAAGGACGCGCGAAAAGACGAAAGACGAGAAAGAAGTCCTACATTTGTTTTTTTTTTATAATAATCACAATATTTTTTTCTGTAATTTGTATTCCTTAAAACGTTCCTGTTATCCACATCTTTCTTACCTCAATTAAAGTTTTTTCAAAAAGCAAAGAAAAGTCTGACAGAAGTGGGGGATCGCCCGGGATAGGAATAGGCTCGTATGTGGATTAGGCTTAACTCGAGGAGATTTGACGAACTGCGCTTTGGTTTTGTGAGTACTCTGGACATTTACGGACATTTCTGTTTTTGTGAAAATTTCGACGTTGGAGAGTCCAAATACATCGGCATTCCGGAAGGACTTCGACTTACGTTTCGGCAAACTGTGATTAGTTTTAAAATTCTACTTTTAAGATGGCGACGCTCGTAGAAATTATCGGCGAAACACTAAAGTCGGCCTCGACAAGTTGGATAAAATGGTTGCATCAACTTGTATTCGAAGAGGTTGGAGATAGGAATAACAGAAAAAGATTAAGAACCTTTGGTGGATTCAATTTTCCATCCAAAGAGGACGAAAACCTAAAAAACAAAGTGCAATATATTAATGAGAACTTTCGATTAAACGACCTAGTTGTTTTGTGCAACTTATTAAATGTTCAATATGACGTAATAAAGACGAAATCGTCGAAAGGCTTGTTCTTTCTCTTTCTGATTTAAAATCATTACAATCAAATCTGCTCTTGGCAGATGTTGATACCGAAGACGAAGATGTACTAGAAGTTCAAACTGTTGTTGATGATCCACCTAGCAATAATTGTCTGCGTGTTTCGGATATGACTAAACTTTCCATTAACTTTCATGACGTAAAAAACGTAATCAAACCTTTCGATGGTAGTGAATATTGTTCTATCGATAAATGGCTAGTTGCATTCGAAGACTTTGCTAAAATGATGACTTTGTCTGATTTACATAAATTTATATTTGCGAAACAATTCTTAACAGGGTTAGCGAAACTATTTGTTGAAAGTCAAAGTGGTATTAATTCCTGGGATAAATTGAAATCGGAATTAAAAGCGGAATTTGGCAATTTGGATTGCCGAGCGGTAACAATCAACGACGTGTGGAAGCAGTTGAGTCAGAGATAGATGCTTCGTTTACAAACAACACAACCGTTTATTAAACACGAAAGAAGCTTACAAGAATTCCGCGATCTTGGAAGTTCTGCGGCGGTTGCGGCCTCTGGGTCTTCCTTTCCTTTCCAAGATAGTCCCATTTTGAAGGAGTGTCCCTTGTTCGCGAATGAACCACTCCATCGACGTCTGGACGACTCCGGATGATGCGGTCGACTTCCGTTGATGGAAAGATGTCGATCGGAGATCGGGAGATGGAGACGAAGATGGGTGTGAGACACACACACACAACAACAGGTCAGTCACTTGGAACTTTCGGGAGAAGAAGCCGTCGCGTCATTGAATTTTCGGGGTTTTATCCGTTTTCTTTCAGATTTCCCTTTCCGATTGGTCTCTCCTCGTCACCTGATGACAATTCGAAACCTTTCGGGGGCGCGGGAGAGGTCAAAATCGAAGTTTAATTCGATCTCCCACCGGATATGATCGACAGACTTACATTCTTCTATTGTTTAAAAGTCTTCTATTGTCTAGCGTCGCGTTTTCATAAAATAAAAATCTATCTCTAACTACTATATTTTTTTCTTTAAAACAATTATTTTAACGCGAATTTTAGTGAGAGTTCGGACCTGTCCAGAGCCTCACAAATGCTCCCCAATGAATCCGTGCAAGAATATTTCTTTAAAATGCAAGAACTCGCTAGTCGTGGAAAAATTGAGCCTGACGGGTTGATCGAATATGTTATTTCTGGTATACGTGACATAACCAGTAACAAAGCGATGTTATATGGAACAGATAATTTGACAGAATTTCGTGAAAAGTTGAGAGTATATGAGAAGATCCGGTCTACATATTCTCGTTCGTTTCAGTCTAAACCGAATCTAACTACAGAGCATCGAAAACCCCAGCCTTATCGAAATAAGCGTGTCAGTAAAACTCTCAAATGTTTTAATTGTAATGAAATTGGTCACATTTCGAGTAATTGCTCGTATAAATCCGAAGGTATTAGATGTTTTAAGTGCAAAAAATTCGGCCATAAAGCTAACGCTTGTCCTCAAAAAGAAGTAAACAAAATGGAACTAAGTCATTTCTCTAGATGTAACAACAAAATTGAAACGGATGTTGAAATCCTAGGTGCAAAAACAAAAGGACTCATCGACACCGGGTCGGACGTAACGATGATACCAAGGCATTTTTATGATAAAGTAGGGACTCCGAAATTAAACTCAGATGGTGCATCTTTAATTGGATTAGATGGGAATAGTATTTCTCCGTTAGGTTTCTTCGAAAGTGNGTATTTTGAGTCTTGCGATCTTTATTTCTGATCAGTTTAAAGGCGTGTAAATGGCCGAAAACATTTATTGTGATTAAAGTTATTCCAAGCTGATCTCATTCTCAGTGCCAATAATTATGGTGCAGAGTAATCTTCACCAAACAAGACTCTGGCAGCTATAGCATCATCATCAAGCAATTACCCTCTCGTACAGGAGATCATTGTTGACTATTGTAAATTGGTGCTTCAATAAACTGTCATAAATTAATTAATTCAACTGCGTGATTAAGTTATTCCCTTTTCTTTCCTAAGCGAAGCAGATTTATTCTTATGTCTATTTATCAACCCCTAACATTGAACGTAAGACTGTATAAAAAGTGTTCGAGTTATATGGTGCATTTGAACTCGTCTGTCAAAAAATTGGCGCATGGTATGCAAAAGGTTGGCCACCCCTGTATTACATGCTTTAAGTGCAAAAAATTCGGCCATAAAGCTAACGCTTGTCCTCAAAAAGAAGTAAACAAAATGGAACTAAGTCATTTCTCTAGATGTAACAACAAAATTGAAACGGATGTTGAAATCCTAGGTGCAAAAACAAAAGGACTCATCGACACCGGGTCGGACGTAACGATGATACCAAGGCATTTTTATGATAAAGTAGGGACTCCGAAATTAAACTCAGATGGTGCATCTTTAATTGGATTAGATGGGAATAGTATTTCTCCGTTAGGTTTCTTCGAAAGTGAAATAAAGATTGACGAATACTCTCTTCCTGCAAATATTTACGTGGTAGAAGGTGATCTGTGTAATTCTATAATAATAGGAATAGATGTTCTGAATAAACTGAACTTCTCTATAACAAACTACGGATTCAAAGTCATGGGGAAACGAAGTCAAAATACTATTCGTGTTAATTATACTCGAATTTTTGTTCCCGATGGAAAGTCTGCGGCTGAATCAAC
>NW_019384504.1:223958-226604 GCF_000671375.1 Centruroides sculpturatus | reverse complement strand
CCCCCAAGGAAAATACTGTAGGTCTAGGGTAAAATAAATTTTGTTTTCCCACAGTTAAACTTCGCCGCTAATTGCTGTTGTGATAACTTTAATACGATCTTCTAACGACAGCACTTCGCATTTCGGACATTTTCCAACAAACTGAAATGAATTTTCTTTGTTGCTAGACTAATTTATTAACACCTGCACCTAATTTCGAGGGTGGTAAAAGTGTCCGGGATGGGTTAGAACGAGAGTTTAGACTAATTCATTATATTAGGAGGTGGAAACGTTGTTGAGATGGGTTCTTACCGTAGTTTAGACCAGATACATTGGCGAAAGTGGTCGCTTATTACAGGTGTTGTATGTTGTTTCGGACCAAAAATCGATGCCCGCGGTCGCGTTACACAGGTGGTCGTTTAATACAGGTAACTTATACGAAGACTCTATGGATAAACTATTCCGTGCCAGAAATTTTTGCCCGTTTTGACAGGTGCCCGTCGAATGCAGGTGGTTGCCTAAGCAGTTTTCACTGTATATAGATTACTATAGTTATTAAAATATTGAATGTAAATGGGGTTTGCTTGCAAAACCTCCGCAAACGAAGTCGCGGGTAACAGCTAGTCTATATATATAATCGAGAGGCGTTGATAATAATAACAAACGGTTAGGAGTTGAAAGTTGAAATTTGGTACACAGTAAGAGTACGTCACGAGAACGCACAAGAAAAAAGGAATTTTCGAACTTTCCTTTACGGGGGAGAGAAACAGGATTAAAACTTCAACGATGGAAGTGTTAAGTAATAATGGAAATGCTAACAATGGAACTGTTAAGAATGAAAGTGACAATAATAAAAATGTTAAAAGAAAACAACGTGCAAGATTTACAGGCGCAGATGCGGTTTATTGAATTTTTGCGGGATATCGAACATATTTTTAGACCCATCTAAAAATTCTCTAATTAATCTGGAGACAGGGAGACCGAATTTTGCATTCTCTGAAAACAAGTAAGATTGCCTGTAATGTAATAATCTTAATCTTCCCTATCGTTACTTTTCCTCCAGAAACGCCGGGCTTTCTGCTAGTACAATTATACACAGAATTGCGTAATGCAATTGATAAAATTCCGTAATGCAGGAAACAATTAAGGATTTTTCGATACTGTTACCCAAAGGTCACATTTCTAAAAAACAACAAACAATAATTATTACTTTATTACAGTTTACAAATATAATTACATTAGTAAATATGCCATTTTAATCATTTCTAGCAAATTAATTAGGATTATAATTTCATATACAGATAAAATGATTCCTTATTAAGAGGAATGAATTAAAATATTTCCAATTATTTCATACACAATTCTANCCAAAATTAAACTAAGATGGTGCATCTTTAATTGGATTAGATGGGAATAGTATTTCTCCGTTAGGTTTCTTCGAAAGTGAAATAAAGATTGACGAATGCTCTCTTCCTGCAAATATTTACGTGGTAGAAGGTGATCTGTGTAATTCTATAATAATAGGAATAGATCTTCTGAATAAACTGAACTTCTCTATAACAATCTACGGATTCAAAGTCATGGGGAAACGAAGTCAAAATACTATTCGTGTTAATTATACTCGAATTTTTGTTCCCGATGGAAAGTCTGTGGCTGAATCAACACTCGTTAAATCAGATGACGCCTCTAGAAAAGAGCAGACGTTCCTTTCGCATTCCACTGAGTGGGGAGAGGGAAACGGTTTTCAAGACAATAAATCACTTGGTGAGCGCCCACCCCTTGTGGTTAGTGACACAAACGATTTCGGCAGAAATAAAAAAGAAAAGTTTACTTCCAAATCTGATACATTTTCGAAGCCTTGCAATGAAAGCAAAAAAAAAAAAATGCAATCAAGTGCAGATATAGGCAGATTAAACCGTTTTAACCATGTTTCGTTCACCGACGACAGGGAGTGTGATTTAACTGATCCCTCAGAAGTTGAGAACGAAAAAACATGCTTTTTAGGTCAATTGGCAGATGCGACAGATTGTTGTCAGATAGATTTAAGTCACATTCTGGATAGAAAGCAACGACAGAATTTGATGGAACTAATTACAACCTATGAGCCAAATAAGGTTAAGGATACCGGATTGAAGATGCAAATTATTTTAACTGACAAAATTCCCATTAGTCATCGCCCACGAAGAATGTCATTCGAAGAAGAAAAAATAGTAGAGGATCAAATCCAAGAATGGTTGGACGGTGGCATAATCAAACCTAGCTGTTCAGATTATGCTGCGCCAATAGTTTTATGCAAAAAGAAAAATGGCAAAATTAGACTGTGCGTGGACTTTAGAAAGTTGAATCGGAAAACGGTCAGAGATCACTTCCCCTTGCCTTTGATTGAGGATGTGATAGATCGTTTGGAACAATCAAAAGTGTTCACGTCGCTCGATTTAAAAAATGGATTTTTCCATGTTGACATTGATGAGAAATGTAGAAAGTATACCTCTTTCGTTACACACGAGGGCCAGTATGAATTTCTAAAGGTTCCTTTTGGCTTGTGTAATAGTCCAAGTGTATTCCAACGTTATATTTACCATGTGTTTAGACCATTGTTACAAGATAAAACTGTAGTAATTTATATGGATGATATCCTAATACCGTCATCAAATGCACAGGAAGGTT
>NW_019384504.1:201312-217734 GCF_000671375.1 Centruroides sculpturatus | reverse complement strand
GGAAACGTTGTTGAGATGGGTTCTTACCGTAGTTTAGACCAGATACATTCGCGAAAGTGGTCGCTTATTACAGGTGTTGTATGTTGTTTCGGACCAAAAATCGATGCCCGCGGTCGCGTTACACAGGTGGTCGTTTAATACAGGTAACTTATACGAAGACTCTATGGATAAACTATTCCGTGCCAGAAATTTTTGCCCGTTTTGACAGGTGCCCGTCGAATGCAGGTGGTTGCCTAAGCAGTTTTCACTGTATATAGATTACTATAGTTATTAAAATATTGAATGTAAATGGGGTTTGCTTGCAAAACCTCCGCAAACGAAGTCGCGGGTAACAGCTAGTCTATATATATAATCGAGAGGCGTTGATAATAATAACAAACGGTTAGGAGTTGAAAGTTGAAATTTGGTACACAGTAAGAGTACGTCACGAGAACGCACAAGAAAAAAGGAATTTTCGAACTTTCCTTTACGGGGGAGAGAAACAGGATTAAAACTTCAACGATGGAAGTGTTAAGTAATAATGGAAATGCTAACAATGGAACTGTTAAGAATGAAAGTGACAATAATAAAAATGTTAAAAGAAAACAACGTGCAAGATTTACAGGCGCAGATGCGGTTTATTGAATTTTTGCGGGATATCGAACATATTTTTAGACCCATCTAAAAATTCTCTAATTAATCTGGAGACAGGGAGACCGAATTTTGCATTCTCTGAAAACAAGTAAGATTGCCTGTAATGTAATAATCTTAATCTTCCCTATCGTTACTTTTCCTCCAGAAACGCCGGGCTTTCTGCTAGTACAATTATACACAGAATTGCGTAATGCAATTGATAAAATTCCGTAATGCAGGAAACAATTAAGGATTTTTCGATACTGTTACCCAAAGGTCACATTTCTAAAAAACAACAAACAATAATTATTACTTTATTACAGTTTACAAATATAATTACATTAGTAAATATGCCATTTTAATCATTTCTAGCAAATTAATTAGGATTATAATTTCATATACAGATAAAATGATTCCTTATTAAGAGGAATGAATTAAAATATTTCCAATTATTTCATACACAATTCTACTCATTATTTTAATTTATAATTTGTGATTATTGTTGCATTTTCTGCTTTATTCTTGAATAATTCAATTAGTATTTTAACCTTTTAATTTTTTATATTACTTTAGATTTTTTATTTGTAATTAAATTTATTTAGAACATGTTGCGTGTTTATAACAGTTTAATCAAATAATTCATCTGAATTAACTGTAGAAATGTGTTTGGTCTAACTATACATATATGAAAATGTTCAGGAATATTTTCTTCTATTTTTTTAATAGAAATTTTAACAACGTTATGATATATCGTAATTTAACTAAATATATATTCGATGTGAAAATATAGAATGGTTAATTCGACTGCAGCAATCGGAATGAGATACGTTTTAAATTTGTTTGAATTTAATACATTTTAAAGTATTATTTTGTCACAAATAATCATTATATTTTACTTTGTTGGAGGTAGATAACGTCATTCTCTTTGCACGTGATTATAAACATGAGATCTCGACACATCCCACTACGGAACTAACCCCGACTTCCGTCACGCGTCGAGGGCGTGGAGGGATTTACGCATATTTAGGAAGAAATTTCTCTATAAAAGAGAGAGGTCACTTTCACAACAGGGGTTCGCTCGTTTCTAGTTCTTGCTCACCTACAAAAAGACTGCTGTTTTTGTGTCCGAAGCTCCTGCGAAGTTCTCCTACATTCACCAATCACTCGAGGCATTGTACTATACATTAAGGTGATATACCTGTTATGTAAACTCTTTCTTTCTAGATTAAATAGTGAGTTAATTTTAGCAGTATTCATATTTTGTATTCGCTATTATAATTTTGTAATACTTTGGTGTAAATCAAGTTCCATACTAGTATTATATCTTCTTTTTGATAATTAAATTTGCAGTTTTATTATAAACTTGTTTAGATTAATTTAAGGCTTACTTTCATTGTCGATTCACCTTCAAATTAGATATACCCTTCTAAAATTTCGATTAAGACTTTATAATTTCGGCTACTCGGAGATTTGCCCTTGTCAGTGCTGACACCAATTGGAATAAACAAGTCGTGTCCAATCTGTATGTGGAAGGGGATAAACCAGGAATCCCCCGTTCTCACACTTAAATGACCGGTTTATTTTGCATTTAAACATAGGTTTTTATGATGTTTCTCTCTAATGATCTAATAATGTTTTAAGAAAGATATCAAGGATTGTCTTTATTTTAGAATTCGTGTAATAATCGAATATAAGGCACACGAAAAATGGAGCGAGACCAAAAACACCACTCGAATCTATGGTTTGAAATTCGACAGATATGGCTTCGCATGCTTCCTGATAATATGTGGTTTTTCCCGTTTCCTAGAATAAAATATCCGCTTGACGGTCATCGTTTCGAGTCGATTTATGCCATAAAGCAAGACTCTCTGCGAATGTCGAAGAGGTTCTAGGAAATCAGCTATAAAGCTTGTTTCGAAGATTAGAAAAACGTTGACATATGTACATTCAAATGCAGAATTAACTTTAAGAAGGCGAAAAAATTTTAATGAATTAATTCAACGTTTACGTGTTATTAAACCACTCCCGAAACCTTATGATTATGACTGGGGTATAGTTAAGAGAATTTTTGCTTTTATCTGGTAAACGTTTTTACGATACGAAACATCTATATATTAATGACATAATTCTTTCAAAATGGGGAAAGTGCAATTCTCACTCTTTGTGATAAATTTTTTGTTTTATCTTTTTCGCTTTGATTCATTTAAGAGGATATTCGAAAGAATTGCAGAAGAAAATATGTCCATATCGAAATTTTACGAAAGTCGTGAGATATTTGTAACGGGAGCAACAGGATCTTTGGGACAGGCAAGTATTTCTACGTCATAATTTTATACACAGATATTTCAAGTATACTCATTTTCGCTTTATCTTTGTAATATTTGAAGGTGCTTTTAGAGAAATTGCTAAGGTCCTGCAATAATGAAAAGATTTACGTTTTAATCAGAAGCAAAAAAGGAATGTCAGCGGAAGAGAGGAAGACGGAATTGTTTCGTTCTAAAGTAAGTTAAAATGTAAATTTTCTAGAATACATTTGTTTCATGAAACCTAAACTATTGTTTGGTAGCTTAAAATATTACATATTTTACTCATATTTTCTGTAAGAGTTACAATTTTATCGAAAATTCAAACGTACAGTTTACATTTATTAAATTTTACCCCGAAGAAATGCGATTTTTGCTTAAATAATCGGAAGGGCACGTGATACTTCCTTCGTACGAAGATTTTGTGAAAAGTGTAGACAGAAGTTACGGCTTATTTATACTTGCTCTTTCTAGAGAACAAACGAGAAAATGAATATATTGGAGCATATTACGCAACAATCAATCAATGTATTTGTATTTCTAATGTAATGAATGTTCGCAGCGTGAGTACAGTCCAACGTGTGAGCAAATTCCTGTCATGCCCATGCTTAGTATTGCACCATGTTTCCTACTCCATAAAGACGAGTAACATATTCCCTCATTTTAAGTTTAATTACATGTTGAGTATTCACGTTTCCTTTCAATTTCACATGCGGTTTCTAGAGGTTGCAGTTGGATGTATACGTAAACCTTAAAGCCATCATAACCGTCGAGAGAATGGTTGTTTCGTCACAATACTAAAGTTAGCGTTTATTAGAACGGTATTACAGAGGCAAAAAAGAAGCAAGTTGGTAAAAAGAACTGGGTGAGTTTATTTCTAACCATCAGTGACATAATTTATATCTAGGGATTGCAATTTCTGGATCCCTCATCCAGCAATCCAGCTGGATCCAGCGCATTGGCTAGTGGGAGATGACCCCACTAGCTAATAGAAAACTTTTTATTTTAGTTCAATCGATATTTTACCTGAGTCAAAAAATAAGAATGTTTTCATACTATTTTCCGGCGATCGCGCGATGATAGGGAGTCGCGTCGCTTTCTCCGCTAAGCCTATCGCGTGTTTAACAGGCAGTCCGGCAGATATTGATACCGACACGTTCGCTGTCGCACGCGGTCGGCTAGTACTACGCCTTTGAGGAATGGGAAGACCATCAAAATATAAACACCATTGTTGCTACTGACAGATCGAAAACCATTAACACCGTGACTGCGACTTTCATTGACTCAAAAAACAACATCATGGCCCACTTCTCTCTCCACCCTGAGGCCTACACTTGACAACAGAATACGACTTTTAAAAAATCGCCAACCAAAGATGATATGTTTTTGCAAAAATATGTAAAAGAGGCAAAAGACAAAGAATTGAGTTTGATTCTTGACTGCTGCACTAGGTGGAACAGTTTCCTCAGTGTAAAAGTTTGCATCGATAAAGTTTTAATAGACACTTTTAATCAGACACTAAATTCAACCGCTGACCAATGGTTACTATTCAATGAGTTGAAGACATGTCTTCAATCCGCTAACTACTAGACTACTTCGATTTCGAACTTACATTTGAGTTATAAATAAACACTTGGCTTTATTTCCATCATTTTTAGTTGATACGTGACAACAGCACGTTTCAGGCATAATGCCCCTCATCAGTCAACTAAAAAATATATAAAATTTTTAAACATTACGAGTACATAAAATATTTTACAAAACAGAATTAAAATAACGTATGTTTCTTACAGTGTTGTACTGGTTTGCAATGCAGTATGTAACGCAGGTACGGTTGAAAAGGAATAATGCAACAAATCGTCTATTTCTATTTTGAGATATGTACGTGATTATGTCTATGACCCCTGGATACCGTCAAAAATATATAAAAAAATCATTTATAAAAAATTTTTAATGNATTTCGAAAAATGTCAATTCTTAAAGAACGAAGTAGAATTTCTCGGCTATGTCATCAAAGACGGAACAATTAGACCTTCTCCGACTAAAACAGCAGCCGTTCAAAAGTTTCCACAACCCAAAACCGTAAAACATGTTCAAAGCTTTCTAGGACTCACGGGTTATTTTAGGAAATTCATTCCACACTATTCGAAGATAGCGAAACCCTTAAGCGATTTGCTTAGAGATGGCGTAAAATTCAAATTCTGTCCAGAACAACTAGAAGCATTTCAAAAATTGAAGGACATGCTATCACAAAGTCCAGTTCTCCATATTTTCAAGCGTGGCGCTCCATTAAAAACAATACGGATGCAAGTTGCCTCGGGTTCGGAGCAGTTTTGCTACAACGAGCTGACAACGGAAAGTATTACCCGATCAATTATATGAGTAGGAAAACATCGCCTCAGCAAGAAAAATATAACAGTTACGAGTTAGAAGTACTAGCTGTAATCGAGGGCTTGAAAAATTTTCGAAACTATTTGTTGGGTTCGAAATTTAAAATAATTACGGACTGTGCTGCGTTTCAACGAACACTCGGAAAGAAGGAGCTTACTCCAAAATTAGCAAGATGGTCTTTATTACTTGACGAATTTGACTATGAAGTTGTCCATAGGAAAGGCAGCCAGATGAAGCATGTGGATACACTAAGCCGCAAGGCAGTTTTACTAATTACGCGTTCTTCCGACGAAATGACAACAAGAATTGTTTCTGCACAGGATACTGACGAAAATATAAAAGCTCTTAAGGATTCAGCGAGAAAAGGAAAGACAAATGATTATGTACTGAAAAATAACGTTTTATATAAATACGAAAACGGACTAGAACTGTACGTTGTACCCAAATCGATGCAAACTGACATAATCAAACACATACACCGAAAAGGTCATTTTGCAGCGGCGAAGACGGAAGATCTTCTAAAATGCAATTTTTATATCCCAACCGCTAGAAAACACATAGAAAATGTCATACTGAATTGCGTCGACTGCATACTATATAATAGGAAAAGGGGGAAAGGTGAAAGCCTATTAAATCCCATACCAAAAGGGGACAGTCCTTTGAGCACATACCATGTAGATTTTCTCGGACCACTACAATAAACGAACAAAAACTACCAGCACATATTCACGGTAGTAGATAGTTTTACTAAGTTTGTGTGGTTTTACCCCGTGTGGGTAAAACCATCATATGATTAAAAAAATTATTACAAATATCGTAAATAACAAATGCATATATAGAAATATTTTTTAAAAGGAGGAAATGGTCTTCACAATGTGAAATGGATCGAACACGCAGTGCTCGAATGCTCGTGTAAACGCGCGCCATCTATCGTAGGATAAATGTACTTCGCGGAAGTGTATTAAAAAATTAAAAAAACTTTCCAAAGTTTCATGGCAATCGGATAAACGGTGTGGTAATGCATGAAGGACACACACACACACACACATATACATTCATTTTTATATACAGTAAAACCTTTCTATGGCGACCACCCACGGTTCCTTCAAAAAGTGGTCTTTTAGACAGGTGGTCGTCCAATACAGGTGATGCCGTAATACCGTATTTCCGCACGTATTTTGCGCACTTTTTAGCCATTTCTACTAAGCGAAACTCGAGGCGAGCAAAAATAAGCGAAATTTTTCAATGATAGGGCTATAATGATATTGTACTTTATTCTTATCGGATAACCCGATTTACAGGAGTCGTCACGATATTATAAGGCAAATTTAACACCAATATTTTAAAGAATAATACAATACTCGCATTTTCTCGATTATAACGCACACTTTCTTTTTTCCGACTTAATTAATTCGACTCGATTCTTTTCGTTCGCTCCTCAGTTACGTGTATTACGTCATCAATATACAAGCGCTTCCTATCTCTCCATCACTTTGCTTTTGGTTTTCGTTAGTTTAATCTTATTTCAACTTTAAAAATACTGTATTTTTTAANAGTTGATACGTGACAACAGCACGTTTCAGGCATAATGCCCCTCATCAGTCAACTAAAAAATATATAAAATTTTTAAACATTACGAGTACATAAAATATTTTACAAAACAGAATTAAAATAACGTATGTTTCTTACAGTGTTGTACTGGTTTGCAATGCAGTATGTAACGCAGGTACGGTTGAAAAGGAATAATGCAACAAATCGTCTATTTCTATTTTGAGATATGTACGTGATTATGTCTATGACCCCTGGATACTGTCAAAAATATATAAAAAAATCATTTATAAAAAATTTTTAATGAAATTACTCCACTTATTGTAAAATATGTTGTGTGCATCAATTAAGACCTTGTATGTATAACAGATTAAAAATGAATATGGTAAGAAACATACGTTATTTTAATTTTGTTTTCTAAAATATTTTATGTAATGTTTAAAAATTGTATATATTTTTTAGTTGACTGATGAGGGGCTTTATGTCTGAAACGTGCTGTTGTCACGTATCAACTAAAAATGATGGAAATAAAGTCAAGTGTTTAGTTAGACAGTAGAGCGTCGTTTATCCGAAACGTCGGTTATCCGAAAGCATTCCAGTCGGCAAATTTAAATTTTCGCTAGTGCTGTGGCGCTGAAATCTTTGGCTATATCTTGGGCTACTCCAATATTTTTTCGGTTGGTGTGTGTGTTTTAGCTGGCAGCACTGGCACTTTTGTGTGGTGTTTTTCTGAGGATTGTGTTTCGTCCTGAATCGAACATTTTTGATACTAGATCTATACCAAAAAAGTATATCTAAAGTATACTTTTTTGGTTTTTATATTTTTCAATATATTTAATTTGTTTGTATATAATAAAAAAAGAATTTTTAATGGTACAATAGCCACGATTATTATTTTAAAAAGTTTTCGTTAGGCTTAACATCCACGAAAATTCAACGCGAAGCGACACGCAACGGAGAAAAATTTCAACATGGGATAGATTAATATATTGTTTCGTACATAATCGGTTACCGAAAAACAAGTTATCCGAACAACCCCAGTCCCCAATTGATTCGGATAAACGACGCTCTACTGTAACTCAAATGTGAGTTCGAAGTCCAATATATTCGCAAAACACGGTTTCGAAAACAACATAAATACTAGACTACTACTAATTACTTACTAACTACTTTACTAACACTAATAATTAAATTACTTATAAATAACCACAGACTGATATGGAGCCTAGAGTCTATATAAGAAAACTGGTAAGACTGATAGCCACTTAGCCACTTATTATCCGTCCTTACATTATGATAATATAATATATTAATATAAATTAATTAATAGAATTACCTTTGCTATTACAGTGGTACCTCAGGATACGAACGCCCCAGCATACGAAATTTTCAGGATACGACATGAAATTCGAACAAATTTTTGTTCCACCATACGAACAAAAACTCATTATACGACGTTACATTAGTTCGCAGCGCCAGTTTTTACTCACTTCTGTTCATCGGTCTCGGTCCGCGTGTTTGCTTCGTCGTGGAAGGATCTCGCTCGATAAAAGAAATCTTGAGGTATTATCAGAAAGTGACTGATTTTATTGAAAAGAAACATTCCAAAAAGGTTCACACTGGCAGTATTGCTGCTCGGAGTAATTACATTTGCCTAAGTCATTTTAGAAACATTTTAAAAAGTAGGCAAAGCCAAACCTCTATGGATAGATATTTTACCATGCGACCCAGTGGCGTAGCGTGGGTGTCAGCCGCCCGAGGCGGAGGAAATTTTCGCTTCCTCCTTATTTAGGTATCTCAATTTAAAAGACTAAAATTCAGTTTCGTCACAGAATAAGTAATGAAAAATTCCGTGCTAGTGTTGCCACTTTTTTAAAATCGCTGAGCCGGACAGGAGGTGAGGTTTCTTCCAACAGAAGTTCCTGACGCATGCGTATGTCATTTTGCAACGCGAAGACTAATTTGTAGTGCATGCTGGTTCTAAATCGGTTATAATTATCGACTAGGGAGACTTGGATAGGAGTAACGCAAGTGACCTAGCTGTATTGAATATTGAAAGTGTATATACAGTAGACTTCCCTATAATTACGATTCCTATAAAACTGTGAAAAAATTGTGACGGTATGTGGTAAAAAAAGATAAAAAAAACTTCTATAATTACTTAAAACGTCATCGGGCAGCCGAACTATTTTCCTCTGCCCTGCGCCACACTACGGAGAGATTTTTATCGTCTGGACAGTATTATATAAATTATATATTAATTAGGTACTGTACGTATAATTATATATTAATTATATATATATTAGGTACGGTATATATAATTACATATTAACTTAATTTATTGTAACTTTATTATAATTTTATATATATTTTCCTCCGCGTAGCGCCACGCTATGGAGAGTTTCGGCTAACTATCGTCTGTATAGTATGTAAAATAGGTACCGTAAGTCTAATACAGTACTGTAATTTTGTGCATTTCTTGTGAAAGAAACATTTCTTATTCAACGGCGATTAAAATTATTTATATTAATGATGTCTCCAAAGTTCAACGAAGTTTTCGTAGAAAAATAAGTTATTAGAAATCGGCCGCTGTATCGTGTGCTGTTCCGCGACAAAAACAAGCTTTAGCAATGGCGGTGCACACTCGGTAAGTAATCCTACAATTTTTTGTTTATAGCGTAGTTTATACGGATTATTCCCAAAAAATAAACGTATTTTGGAAATGTTGAGTAGAATTAGTCTAGAATCGATTAGTTTTATGGAAGAAAACCTTTCAAATAGCCGTAAACAATCACACGTGTCCGTAAACTTGACACGTGTCGGGCTGTGATTGGAAGGACCCGTAAAAAATCGGATTCCTAAAGAATGGAACGTATCTGTGATCTTATAGGGAGGTCGACTGTATATATGCGAATAAATCGTACAAGCAAAAGAAAAAAAATAAAAAGGTCGACAGGTCGCGCACGATATCCCCGGACGGCGAGTCGATTCCCTGACTGTCCGGATGGATGGTAACACTATTCCGTGCTCATTTCAATCGGTCCGAGTCGTAAGTGGACGAAAATATGAAATAAAATGGTTCAACTTTTTACAAGATATTATTATTATTTATTGTGAAATTTTGCCGCCCCTAAAAGGCGCCGCCCGGGGCGGGCCGCCCTGCCGCCCCCACTACGCTACGCTACTGATGCGACCTCTATCCAGTGAAAGTGCTGGTGGAAGTGAAGGATAGAAAGCAAAAAGAAGTGAATAAAAATTAAAAAAGAAAAAAAATTTAAAAAATTAGTGTTGTTTTATAAGTTATTTTTAAGTTATTGTTACATTATGTTATGTAAGTTAAGTTTTTAGTATCATTTCCCTTCTCCGTCTCTTCCGCCACCAGTTTACACCTTCACCTCGAAGGTAAAGTGCAAATAAAACTACATTTTTTTTAATCAATTATTATTCTATTATGGGTATTTATATATTTAGAACTACAAAACGCATTTTTCATTGTTTTCCTTACTATACTTTTTTTAATGTACTACTTAGCTTTAATTTGAGTGTGTTTTGGTGTTGGAACGAATTATTTGGTTTTACATGTAATTGTATGGGGAAAAATGATTCACCTTACGACATTTTCGTGATACGATCTCAGTTTCGGAACGAATTAATTTTGTATCCTGAGGTACCACTGTATTTAACTTTAAGATTACATTATAATTATAATCTAACTAAACATTTAAAGTTAATTATCTTTATCTCAAGTGTTAAACCGAACCAAAGTTGAGCTTACTACAGGTAGGCCTCCTACAACGCTCTAGATACGTTCCTTGAAAATACCGCGTTGTGGGAAATCGCGTTATAAAAGACACCAACTTAATACAAAAACTGGGATTCGGTTCTAAAAAGAGAAAAACTTGCCGTTTGAATGGCGTTTTTTGAATTTTTCAAACCAGCCATTCCTAGCTACGAATTTAACACTGGCTTCATCAGCGGACGACTGTCCCATTTGTTTTAAATAATCAAATATTTTTAAGGCTTTGTGTTTAACTGCACTTTTATTTAAAGGCAACCGTTTCATGTTCATATCTTCTACTCATAATATTAGCGCTTGTTCCATTTTTTCCATTATAGGTGCTCTCGGACGAGCAACATTTTTCGCGAGAATAGATGATCCGGATGCGACCAAATTTCTGATGTTTTCTCCCGACCGAATAGTCGACTTATTTAAATTAAAATGCCTACTAATATCAGCTATCCGCTCTTGATTTTTAATTTGATTCAAAATTTCTATCTTTGAAAAGTTATAATTTTTTATTTTTTAACGACGGCCCTTTCTTTTCATTCAGCATTGTTATGGCTAAAATTTTTTCAATCAATTTTGTGGACAGTAAAAATCGCAAAAAATAACTTTTCTTCACTATGTTGTAAAAAATATACACCCAATAGAAGTTTATACTGTGCTAGCTTTTGCCCGCGCCTTTGCTCGCGTTAAGAAGTATTATTATTAATTAGGTATAGTTTTTGCGGCTTTACTTTTGTTTAGCGTGTGTAAAAAATTAGGGCCTACAAAACTTCTTTGTACACAATATTCTTAACTAATCTGTCATTAGGCGCTAAAACTATCAAGCTATTGGGTGAACTTACTCGTGAGCAAGCAACATAAAACTGTCCATGAGAGAACATTCTTCAACTTCTCCATTAACGTTCAGATTTTCTTTAGCCATTTTAAAAAAGTCTAACCGACAAAACCTATACTTAAACCAAACGAAAACAAAACAAATGCCAAATACAAAGCAGAGTCTATAACCAAAACTACTAAACCGAAACAAAGCAAATGCAATCCAAAATATGCCAAGAAAAGAACAGCCAAAATCGTCAAATATAATCCGCTAGAAATATTTAGGTATAGTATGTACTATTAGATACGGCGGCCACTCATCATCGGGTATATGTAACTCAGTGAAAACACAACGATAGCGCGTTTTAAAATACTACTAACGCCATCTATTGTCAACATTTAGAACTAAAAATTATTTTGTTCGTCTTAATTTATTCGTTCCATTAGGTACTGATAGGTTCAAACTAATACATTTACATCCTCCATCATCCCTTATTTTATCCCCATGGGGGTTGAATTTATCAAAATCCTATTTAAGCGGACGTCTTCATCATAGTAGCTCCAATCTTTAATTTCAGTTCAATCAGTCGAAAATCTAAGAAGATTTATACAAACTTTCATCCCCTATTTTATCCCCTTAGGGGTGGAATTTATCAAAATCCTTTCTTAGGGGATGCCTACGTCATAGTAGCTTTATGCATGCAAAGTCTCAGCCCGATCGGTTTAAAATTGACAAAGTTTCATACAAACTTTCATCCCCTATTTTATCCCCTTGGGGGTAGAATTGATCAAAATCCTTTCTTAGCGGATGCCTACGTCATAACATCTATCTGCATGCCAAATTTCAGCCCGATCCGTCCAGTGGTTTGGGCTGTGCGTTGATAGATCACTAAGTCAGTCAGTCACCTTTGAGTTTTATATATTTAGATTTTGGACCATTTTTGCTGTCCCCACTTATTGAAACAGTACAAATGATGGAAAATTTAGTGATATATTTGAGTGTTTACGGTAACTGATGCACATCTGTCTAGAAACCGCTCTTCCCCAGAAACTTTCAAGGGAATAAATAACACGCCAACAGCGACAAACAGCTGTTTTCAAGGACATTTAGTTCTGTATGCCGAACTGCGGTTCGTATCACATGATCCGTTGCGATTTTTCTGTTATGTGAAAGATAATTCGTTTCTAAATACCGTAAACCGCGTTGTAACAAAATTTCCGCATTTTTTCAACCGCGTTGTAAAGGTACCGCGTTGTAGGAGGCCTACCTGTACCTAAATGTGTAAGAAGTTTTACTGATTTATAGTGAACAGTCTACATAATAAAAGATTCTTAAGTACAGTATTAAAAAAAGGTTTTATTTCTTAAAAAAACCATACATTTCTGGATAGATAGATAGATAGATAACATTTTATTGCACCAAAAATACATCTGCGCTAGATCCAGCTGGAATGATGCTGATCCAGCAAATATCCAGCTGGATAAAAAACACTGCTGGATTGCAATCCCTATCTAAATATATATATATATATGTACTAGCTGCAAGGACCCGCTTCGCTGGGTTTTTATTTGTGGGCAAAAAGTAACGATAGTGAAGATTAAGATAATTACATTATAGCCAATCTTACTCGTTTTCACAGAATTCAAGAATTAGGTCTCCCGTTTCCAGACGTTTCCAGAAAATTTTTACATGAGCATAAAAATATGTTCGATTTCCCGCAAAAGCGCAAAAAACCGCCTGTAAATCTTGCATGCCGCTTTATATTAACACTTCCTGGTTCCGATTCTATTTCTGAACGTCTCCTGTTTACGTCTAGTCAAACGAACTATTTTCAACGTTTCTGGAACGTTTACGATCGTTCTATAACACAAGCCTACAAAAAAAATTTTTTTTTTTTTGCTGAATCCAAATATGAAATCAGTTTTTCTCTAAGAAGAGAAGAGTTAATTCCTGTATATTTTCCCCATTGTTAGTCTGCCGTCCAGTTAGTTCCAGGTAAATCCACCAAATGAAGTAAGCATTCCGTAACGAATTGATGTTCAGTGCTTCAACTAGAGTTGAGGTAAGTTTGTAAGTTCTAGCCGTGCAGTGTGTAGATCAGTGTTTTCCAACCTTTTTTGTGCTATGCCCCACCTAAGCCTTTCTAAAATTCTTATGCTCCCCTAACGTATACACTTAATTGTCACACTGATTCGTCGTAATCACGATAAAACCTGATCCTTTCATCAAAGTCACTTGTACTTTCCAATCATTGCCAAACGCGACCTGGAACACAACTCTTGTCTATCCACCTCAAGGTCTGGGTAAAGAATGTCCTTTCTCCTCTTTCATCAGGACTTCATTCATCTCTTTGTACTCAGTGGTTCCAAGAATTGTTAATCCCACCCCAAGGGAAAAGGGTTATAAAGGAAATCCGACGTCACTTTAATCAAATTAGCGTAAAAGCAATCACGTGTATGACAATGCCAATATACTTAATTTTCTTATATTATTTTAACAATAAATTGTCATTTACAATTTTTTTTATAAAACCCACCTCTACCCTCATAATTAGGCTTTTTATCCATTTTTATAACAGTTACGTGATATCTGTTATCGCATAAAAATGCGATAACAGATGGCAGCACCGATATTTTAAAGATTTCCGGAAATGTTGAGCAACTCGTTGCTGGTTTATTTAATTAATAAATGTCTTCGTGTTGTCAGAATTGAGTACATTTTTATAAAGAATCGAACACAATTACGACAACTCAAATTTGTCCGATTTTTCTACTCGCTTGCGTTACCTTACACAATCAAATTTGTTATCGAATTTCTAATATATTCATTATATTTACAAAAGATTTTCGAAAATGTTCTACTGAATAATCCGGAAATTACGGATAAAGTTAAATGCATCGAAGGGGACCTCACTTGTGAGAACTTAGGAATTTCCTCGTGTCATATGAATTTGATAACGAAGAATGTTTCGGTGGTGTTTCACTTGGCCGCTTCTGTTAAATTCGATGAATCTTTTCGGTAAGTTTTACTCTAATTAAGCAGATCATTTTGTGACTTGCTCATTTATTTTAATTTATTTTGCAGAGATTCGTTCGTCAATAACGTAGAAACGACAAAAAATGTAGTAGAAATTTGTCGTCGAATGAAAAATTTAGTGGTAAATATTTGGTAATAATTTCATTGCAGATAAGTTCTAAATGTACACGGAATTGAATTTAGCACAGAACTTTTTCGTATTTATAGTTTAATTTTCATTTTTAAATCAAATCAGCTGAAATACTTCGTATGTTTTGCGTTTTTCGCTGAAATAACACAAAATATTTTTACATGTCTTCGTAATGTTCAGCGATTTCGATTACAATTTCTATTAATAATTAAAAATAATTTTGAAAATGCTATATCGTTAGGATAAAACATTATTTTCAATACTCATTCCACTTATTGTTTAGTATAAATTTTCTTGGGGATTATTGAATAAATTAAATATAATTTCAGGCATTCGTACACGCATCTACCGCTTATTCTTTCTGCGACAGAAAGGAAGTGGATGAAAAAATCTATACAATGGCCAGAAGTTACGAGGAATTTAAGAACATTGCAAAGTACTATATTATGACATTTTAAATGCAATATTTTTGCAATTTAATTTTTAAAGTTTTTCAATACGTTCGTCGTGTTGATATTTTTCTAATTGTAGTGTAGAGAATAATGCTTCGGTACAAATAACAGAAGAAAATCTTTTGGAAAATCGACCCAGTACTTATCATTTAACAAAGGCCATAACAGAAAATTATTTAAATAATTTCTGTAGAGATTTGCCTATAATCATTGTAAGACCTTCTATTGTTGGTTGCACTTGGAAGGAACCTTTTTCCGTGAGTATTTCTATTCTACCACAAAATACAATCATTATACGTTTGTGTGTAATTAGTACAAATTTGTTTTCTTTTTAGGGATGGAACGATGGCAATAGTGGAACAGATTACGTAGCCGCAATTGTAAGTGTATATAAATATTTCTGGGAATGAAGGAAGGATTAGCTATTTTTGAACTTAAATATCGAAAATTTATCTAGATATACAGATAAATCCTTCAGAGAACATTTTTATCCGAGTAATACCATTTACAGTACTAAATATACAATAGGTGTATTAGTAAATTGTTGTATTTCTACGTTCCTCTTATTCTTCTAATGTTCGCTTTTCAATTTAACTCTGTCTAATCACACTGACTGAAAAAAAACCACATTTACGTTTATGAATCAGGAATTATAGTTAGAAGTTAACCAATTACCATTTACTTAAAATGTTATTAAGTGGATTCTTATGAGTTAGCTTCTAATTCTAATTCTGTATTTTTGAATCTTTATGTTCCGATGGTTTTTTTACAAGTAGAATTAAATTCTTCTTCTTCTTTAAAAACATATTTTAGTTTCTAATAAAGGTAAATATTGCAATAAGCATATTTTATTTCACAAAAATTTAATCCGTGTGACACGATTAATGTCGGGTACTCGAAACAGTGTTCGGTTCTACTTTCAGGGATTGAAAGGAATACTTCGAAGCATGTTGTGTGACGAAGCGAAAGTTTTTGATTTCGTTCCATCGGATGCAGTGGTTAATTTGATGTTGGCTGCTGCTTGGAGAAAGTCAGTAATGCCTCGTCGAAGGTAAGGTTTTATGAAAATTTCAATAAATTAAGAAAGGCATCGTCGTTACAAAGCTTCCTCATTTTAAGTACTCGCTATACAAGGAAAAAATTTAAACATTTGCATTTAAACTTCAGCTATATTAGAAAAGATGTAGCTTAATCAGAATGTATGAGCTATGGTATCAGCAAATGTATATAAATTGGTAAAAAGTACTCGTTGAGCATTAAATTCTCTCATAAACACGCATATTTGGGAAGATGCAGAATAAAATTGAAACGAGAGTGCGAAGTGATAAGCCACGGCAGTACAAATT